>NC_041397.2:222133309-222185809 GCF_900747795.2 Erpetoichthys calabaricus | reverse complement strand
TAATGCTACACAGAAACTACATTTCCTTACAGTTTATCTTTTTGCTTTCAGCAATGTACAAAAAAGTAGCAAAACTTTACACAATTCTGCATAGGAAACCCAAGCCACCACGTGTTGTGTAATAAAACAACAAGTTAAGAAGCTGAATATTGTTAAAAACCTTAAGCAAGTGAGTAGCTGAGATTTCAAGAACACTGCAAGTTCTAGTAAACAAGATGAAAAAAATCTGATTTTTAGTTTGAGATCAAGGCTAACAAATTTGTTGCAACAGGACAAAAGCAATGAACCAGTAACCCACATGTATTCAATATGTTGGCTAGCCCAACAAACAAACTGTGTGAGTGCTTATGTGCCTGTTTGTGTCACTACATGAAAAGCAGTGCAAATATGACATCCTAGTAATGGCTGTGGTTAAAAGGTATCAGAACTGTAAAATACTGTACAACAGACATTTTCAGTATATTTTACAACAGGATATGGAGGTTTAAAACGGCACATGAAAACACAATGAATTACAAGGTACCATTTGTAATGGCTTAAATAGGAAGATGAAAAAGCTAAATCTATGGTCATGTAGAAAATAAAATGTGTATTTCAGCTTATAGAAAAAAAATGCATAAAGTATTCATCTGCAGAAATAAACATTACAGAACCAGGGTTTAATTCAATGCAAAAAAGCATTTAGGTACAGTATAATATTACAGTTAGGCTAATTGTAACTAAACAATCGTAAAAACAAAACCGTGGAAGCTCTAAGAAAATGTTTAAATTAAAAAGGCATATCTGCATAACGTTTAGTATCATGATGACACATTCCTTAACAAGTGTAAAAATATTATCAAGATTTAACTGTCTATAAGAAACTCACTTTAATGTTTTGATAAGAGTTTAAAACTTAAAATATTCTGACAGCTTGAAGTGTTTTCCGTTCTAGAATTGTGAATCAGCATGCCACACTTCTTGATTAAAGAGTTAAAACACTTTATTTAATTGGTTACATTCCTAATGCATTCCTTTGCTGCACCCAAAAGAATTTCAAACAAAATTTTGGACCCTCTTCACAAAAAAATCTAAAGGATCAAAAGTAAGTAAAACAAAAAGAAGAATTCCAAATTAACTGTGAAATGGTAACTTGGTTCTCAGGCATGAGAATGAATACACTCATACAGTATATCTCCTGATTATTCTGATCAGAAGGGTTACATATTTACACATTCTTTTTAATTAAGTTAATGCCTGCTGTCTTGTTTCGAGTTCAATAAAGTAATGGTGCAGAATGTTTAAAGTTCTATACAGTAGACCGTACAGATATATGAACCTCTCTGAAAAACACTACAACTGTGTTTCAACTTTTAAAAGTACATTTCTGTAATATAAAGCTGAAAAACTGAATGTATCACTTAACAAAAGTGAAGCCTGCTGGAATAATTTGCCATTCTGCAGTTTGTTTTTCATAGTATAAAGTTATCTTATTGTTCCTGTTAAGCTAATGAGACAGGCAGAATAAAATCTGGTTTGTTTGTTTTTTTTAATAATTTTTTTTTTTTTTTTAAACACTAAGTGGAAAAGTTACAAGCTGATATTCACACTGCAGCCGATGGAAATGAGTAGCAGTGGCATTTAATGAAAATAAAGATAAACAAACAATGAGATCAACAGCATTAACATGAGCAGCCTCCCTCGCTGACTGGTTGTTCTGGGGGCTTCTCAAGTCTTATATCAATCACTGGAAAAAAAACAGTTAAGGGAAACTGAAGATGCATAAGACAGTATGATTTTAATATATGTTGAGAAATAAAATTAGCTGAAATTTCACTGAATTAATAAAACACTGTTGATTAACTTTGCAAAATAAGAAACACATTTGGGCAGAATAGTTCCCAATGGCTTACAACAGAATTGTCTACGGAACAAAATAAATCCTTTTCAATTTCAATTTAACTAATTACGAAGAAAATTAAGATTTTTTTCTTTATGTTAAATAATGGGTGGATGTCCTTAAATGCGGTAGGAAGAGATGGGGTACAGTAAGGGTTACAAAATTTCTGTTTATTAGAAATGTTAATTTATGTTGTTCTATTACGCTTAAAATAATTTATCAAAAGAAGACATTTTTAAATTTGACTGTTAGCTTTCACCAGCATTTTCATGTACAATGGTAAAGTAAACTGCTACTGGCTATATGCCTTTGAGGTTAAGAAAGTGTTAAAATGAATTTTTCCAGAGTTCATAAAACACTGGATTTTTTAAATCTTTCATTTTCCATACATGCTTTAAAAGTTAGAAATTGAAGCTGCTTTGATTCAGATAATGATGCAAGTAGATTTCTTTTTAGCATAATGATAATAGGTGATACGCAGACATAGTGTTTAGCACTGGCTCTGAATCCTGCATCAAGTTGTTGCTCATCCCCTCTCAGTGTCTGCATGGGTTTTACTCCAAAGTCTCCAAAGACATGTCAGTTGGGTTAAATAACGATTCCAAATTAGTCCCCATGCCAGTAAGGGTGCATGTGTGTGTGATTGCTTTCTGTAATGGACTGGGACTTTGCCCAGGGCAGGTACTTGCCTTGTGCGCAATGACGCCAGCATAGTCTCTATCTCAGAAACCTTGATTTGGATGTAGCAGGTCTGATTAGGTAAAATTTTAAATTGAAATGGACCGATTCAAATTTTTAGACTCACTTAAGGGGTTTGATTTATTGCTTAAAATTACTTATAAAACTTTTAATAGTCTTTTTGCTTTTTGGGCAGAAAAAAATACCATATTTCTGATAAGCACAAACTAACCTACACCATTTTTCTTCTTAACATTAAAGATGACAAGGATACTGTCTTCTCTGCTTTTATCTTGTGTGCTTTCCATTCCAGGCAAGGCAGCTGCTACACGACGAAAAAGCTGAAAAAAGAAAATGCAAAAAATTAATAATAAGCAAAAAACAAACCTTAAAACCTGATACTGACTGATTAACTTCGTTAGTATTTTTAAAACAGATGACAGATAGAATAGGTAATATTTTAAAATACATGAAAATTATATAAAATTGAACAGGCACAAACCTTCACAGAGAAGACAAATTATTAACCAAATCTTTAATGCCAATATAACAACCACAAATTATTAATTAGGTATTGAAACATAAAAATATTGATTTGCTGACTCTGGATACTTCTACAAATGTCATAACTAATTGGACTGTATAAACACAAAATTAGCTTAATAAAACCCTGCAAGCTCAGAAATTAAGAACCACAAGACTCCTGCAGTGTCAACCAAAAACTACCAACCTTAAGGCAAAAGAAACTGACTCTCTGGTTTCATATTTTCACTTTGACTTGCACAGATCATTAAGTCAGAATAAATGCATCACTTGACTAAGCTGTCAGTCATTTACACATACAACGTGCTGCCTAAACAAACACATGCACAGTATAGATTTCAAATTTAAACAGTAAGGCAACAGATTGGTTCTAAAAAGAAAACAAAATGTAATTATTTTGTAATACTAGTATAAATATCAATTAACTCTATTTTTCAAAAAATCAGTTTTAAGGAAATTCTCTGTAATATTGCATTTACATAAACTGATTTACAAAACTATCCACAGACTTTTTTACATGATAGCCAAAATATGTTCCAGAAAGAGATCAGGCCATTACCACAAACTAAAAGCACCAAGAAACTTGTGAATCCAGAGTAACAGACAAGAATCTAGTAAGAATATTTGATTACAATTAGTAGCATTTTTAACAGTGTTTAATTATTTGGGAAGTTTTAACTCGTAGCTTTACGCCGTTTGAAAAAACAGAGTAAGATGGCAAAATAGCACTTATTTTGTTATTTTAATTGAATTTTCTGTTTGTCTACTGTATATACATAAGGTTACTTCCTAAACAAATAGTCTTAATGTATGCTTTATCCATTAGCAGCAGCAGAAAAATGCGAGACAGAGAAATCTCACCCAAATATTCAAAACTCCCAAAAAAGATAGCAAAGGACATGGAACTCACAGACGACAATAAAACAAAAGTGAAAAGAAATGTGCACAGATTTGTGCAGCATTTGAAAACAAAGGCTAAATCCAGATTAAAACTGGATATGCCCTTTTTCATTTGCCTAGTCATTATATAATTAAAGACTAAAAAAGGATGGAAAAGCAATCAATCCCTGACTTAAAATGGGGTAGGCAACCAACATCCTCCCTTTAAGACTTATTTTATGATAATTATATAGGAAAGGAAGTGTGGTTGCTTTTCAAAGTTCCATTGGAGACAAGACTAGAAAATCATGGTGATTGGAATATTAATGATCCAAACAAAAGCCTTAATCTATCAGTGGCCTGGTATAAAAACGGTCAGAATGATCCCAAATTTGAATGCATGATAAATTTCCTTAAACGCTCCTGCAAATAAATTTGAAAACATCCATATGCATGAATAGATGTTCTTAAATCATTCCACTCCAACTCTGTTTATAAATCACATATCACCTTAAATATGTGCATGTGAACAAGGGTTTTGTCTACATCTGAAGAACAACTGGACTTATACTTACAGTCGTGGTGAAAAGCTTACACATATTCATATAACAGACATGTATGTCAGGGATGAAATTTAACACAGAAGATTTCATTCATTGTAGATAATAGGAACCTCAATCATGGACAGAGTGCTAACTGATCAATGAACTCATATACACTTACACTTGGCCAGCTAAATGTCAGTTTGCCTAACCTGCATGTCTTTGCTGATGTTGGAGGAAAACCTATGTAAGAGACAGGTACAACACACAAACTCTACATGGACAGTGATCAGACACAGAAACTGAATCCAGGATTCAGCACCCATAAGGCAGAAGTGCTCACCAAGGCACTTGGAAACTTCCACACTTATTGAGATGCACACTTGAAAAATGTAAATGTTGCATTCTGTATGTCTCCATTGTGTAAAATGAGGTATTCACTCTTTTTTACAGTGCAGTTATAGATTGTTTAAATTAAGGTTTTATGATCAAATACTCAAAAGCTCTGGAAAAATTCCAATTAAAAAACAGCACAACAGTATACTCATCAGTGATACACACAATGTCCAAGAGTTAGCCACACAACAATATCGCTTTGATAACCTTTTCATTTAAAACTCCATGCATCAACATGCTGTGTTTTACATGAAGTCAGGCTACAGAGTTTAGGAGTTGTGCTTTTCTTGCCACCAGATGATGACTTTGCCACTTAACCATCAGTCATAAATAAATTGTCACATAAAGGCTTTCTCACAGCTGATAAGTTAATTGGACTGAAGGATGTTATCAAAAAGTAAATTGCTTTGTGGGAGAGGTTTGGGGTGGATTTTGGGCTGTTTATGCTATAAGCAGAGAATAAAAAAGAAGGGAATCAAGCTTCTGAAAGATATAACTATTCACAACGGAGCTAAAGTTATTTTTAACAAAAATTCAGGAAAGCAATCAACCTTAATAAAAGGATAAATGTCTGTATGTCTGTGTGTTCCTGTCTGGTTGTTATGCCTGTGTTATTCGAATAGAAGGCACATCACACACATTAAGAATGCTTTTACAAATCCCTTACCAAATGGCCTGTAACATAGATATATGCTTTGCATTCGTTATTCCGGCAAATAGCGCATCACAACAGCTGTAGCTATGCATTCCAATGTTAACATTGTTTGTGATGTGCCATCTTTTGGAATGACAAATGAAATGCATTTTACTAAGGAAGTAAACTAATTTTTCAGTTTAAATAAAAGCTAACAAGCGAAAACAAGTGTCTTTTTCAATGCAAATTAAATAAAAATCACATCACCCATCCATAATCAAGACAGCAACCTTCTGAAAAAGGGCTGAAATTAAATTGGAAGCTAAGCAAACATAAAACAAATAGATGGGAATAGGCTTATTTTGTTTTGTGGAAAGCCAATTTACACAAAATGTGAGATAGCTCTGGTAATCAGTAACACCAATAAATCTATGTGAACCCTATTTTATGATTTGTTGTTATGTAAATTAAATGAAGTTTTACTTTATACTTTGAATTGAATTGGATATAGATCCACCTGTAAATCTTTCAAAGAGCAGCTATAACAATGGGGAACACAGGTCTCCACTTCAGCTATGACTCATATCTGGTACACACGGGACCAGAGGATAAAGACATGGAAACTGTTTCCATGCTGACATTTTGATCAGAAAAACAGCACAGTAAACATCTTAACTGAACAACTGAAATTCAAAATCCTTGGCTATTTACTTGCAACAATACACATACTGGCGCAATAATTCCCTGTCACATCAACCTAGGACATCCTTGCATAACAAAGTTCATTCTGATAAATTGTTCAAGTATTTTTTGTTTTGTCTTAATTCATATTTATGTCCTTTTGGTAAATCTTAAAATGTGGAGCAATATGGTTAGCAACTGAGGGAAAAAAAACTTCACTTTAGCTTTCAGAGACCAGTGCACATTTCCTTTAGACTGAGTCCTTGACTTCATTTTTGTTTCTGTGTCTGATATATGAATCATTTTCTAGCCACCTATGCAAATAAAATTGTAGTAAAAACCAGGTATTACCCAAAGCACTGCAGGGTTGTGTGTAGTACTCTATGCAGGAGTAACCTCAAAAAGCCAGTGTAGTTCAGAAAAGAATTCTGTTACTCCCCCATCAACAACAAGAAACCTAATTCTGAAAGTTCAATTTAAGATGTATAGTTCAGAGCCTCTGATACTGAAAATGGCACATTAACAATCCTTCTGCAACTGGTGCTTCAGTGAATTGATAAATTTGCAATTGACATTTGTCTTATCTGTTGAAACCTGTAGCAAACGGCACATTAACTCTTTTAGGGCGGATGTCGACTTTTGTCGACAGGAGGGGTTGAAGGCGAATGTCGACAAAAGTCGACATCCAGGGATAAAGGGCGACAATCAGCTGTTAATGGCGACAAATCTCACTGTCACGTCACAGGCATTCCCTCTGTGCTTGGAGGAATGCTAGACTCGTTGACTCGGCAAATAAACATTGCGTGTGCGTGAGTTGCGAAATGTAAACAATGGCAAGATGGCACCGACATGTGAAAAGGCAGCGAAGCAAGTACAGAAAAGAAAACACTTGGCAGACGTTGTTTTGCGCATTACCGCGGAGTCGGACTCTTGATTTTTCAGAATCGGACTTTATTGGCAGTGATCAGGAGATCGAGCAAGAGAGTTAGAAGCAGGCATCAGCTGATCAGACACCAGCCGATGCCGCGCGAGCGGATCTGCTGCCAGTTGAGTGCCTTCGTGCAGCCGATGCATGTACGGCAAGGTTCGCATGGGATAAATACACATACATTGATCCGTTGAGAGCCGATATGGCTACCGGAGTTTACAAGACGGCATGGCTTGTTTTTGGACACGACAGATCACCAGCTACTGTACTTCAGGCTGCTCTCTCCTGATGCTGCTTTTCAGCTACTGTCAGACGAGACAAACAGGTAGGCAGAGATTTTTTTTGAATCGCGGGCTGCCTTTGCATCGCATTCTCGTTATTCAAAGTGGAAACCCACAACGAAAGACGAGATGAAGCGCGCTGTGGCATTACAAATAGAGATGGGACAGAACTGGTGAGATAACTTCAGGGAGCATTGGTCCAAACGTGTTTTGTCCCCGGGTGGCTTAGGTACGTGCTGCTGCAAAGTTTTATTCACTTCTGTAATAAACAGAAGCAAATCCCATGGGGTGAGCCAGGCTATAATGCCATACATAAAGTTCATAAAGTTTCAGAAGATGAAAAGAAGTGACAATACGGTTTTCATGCAGGCAGAAAACTTGGTGGCAGTGGCATGGCACGATGGCAAATGGGTGACTTGTCTCTCTACAGTACACACTAACAATATATGTGAGAAAATGCAGCAACAGACAATTGAAAAATAGGCATCAAAACAACACATAGAGAATTCAGGCTCATACAACATGCAAGACAGTAACATTTGTCAAAAGTAAATATTGTTGATTTGATATGTTAAACAATTGCTTTGTGTTCTTTTTTAAAAAATGTTAGTTTTTGGAAAAATATTCAGCCCTGGGAGAAAAGAAACAAAAAAAAAATTAGCCCTAAAAGAGTTAACCTGTTCGATACAGATATACTTGAAGTTTGATGCCAAATTCATCATGGCCCATCAGTTGAACATGATCATCCATTTTGTTAGACTGTAACTTCTTGTTAGATGTTTCATCATCAATAGTAACTTAAAAGTAGATTTATAGTTGTTTGTATGGAAAAAGACAAGTTATGATTGCTACATTGTGGCACACTTTAATAATAACTAGGGGGCTCCGCCCCCTGCTCGCTTCGCTCGCCAACCCCTGGTGTTGGGAATGACGAAGAGCGTGATGTATGAATGAGATATAGAATAGTGTGACGGTGTAGATGATGCAAATAGAAAGCAAACAATAAAGTGTGTGGCACAGTGTAAAGGTTTATTTGAAAATTTCTTTGTACACGCCGTTTAAGTGTAAAAGGTAATTCCAGCTCAGAACTTGTAAGGTCAATGAAGATGTTTATTGTTGTGATCAGAGTCAAGTTTGTCAGAGCTTAGAAAGAGTTGTGTCTCTCCAGGAAGTAATAGAATGACTTGGGTATTTATGTTTTCCACATTAATATTTTTTGGACATAATATAGTGCGTTGTGTTAAAAGGGGCATTTGGTCTGATTCCGGACATCGTATCTTTTTTACTAACTGTATCTTTTGAAAGCAATGCCAATTGTCTGCGTATTTTAAGGTGCACAGAACAATACCTGATCGCATGGCATGTGGAAGAATAGCTAAGCACTGTCTAAAATCTCCTCCTCATAAAAGTACCTTTCCTCCAAATCGAATATTATTATTCATAAACGTTTGTAGAAGTTTATGAATGGTGTTGAGTAAGTGACTGGATGCCATTGTACATTCATCAATAATTAACATTTTTGCAAGACGGATGTCACGTGCAGTGCTACTGTTAATGTTCATAGTGGATACCGATTTGTAGGATCTAATGCAGTTGATAAAGATTTCACTTTCAGGTACATCGCTAGTTAGAAGGTTCTGTAGATATTCAGGATATGAATGTAAAGGAGGTAGTCTAATTTGACCCCTTTGACAACAACGTGTAAATGTCTTACTTGTATTGCCAGTTGTTTCTTCAGGGAAGTGAACTGAATGACAATGATTGCAAATGACATTCATTAATCTGAATGAATTTTCCTGGTGTATGTTTAGCTTGTGCCGTTTGAGAGGCGCGTTGTTGCATGTGTAGTATTTGGGACGTGTTGTTTTGGAGCTGAAATCGATTTGCCTGTGCTGTGTGAGAAGCCCGTTGTAGCCTTCCTTGCCGTTAACGTATGTCTGAGATGGGAGGTGTTTCGTTTTGAATCCGTGCCTGTTGCAATGCAGCACTTTGATTGATAGATTGCGTCATGTGGATCTAGGATGTAGATTTGTGCATATTTGCGTTGTTGATTTGTTTCAGGGTGCACTGTTCCAATGCGATGCAGTATTTGTGCACATATGCGAAAGCAGTATGGGCCATTGCCTTTTGGTGGCCTGATATTTACTCCGGTAGATGCAAAAACAAATGAACTATTGTAGGATCTAATGCAGTTCATAAAGTTGTTACTTTTAGGTACATCGTTAGTTAGAAGCTTTAGTTGAGCTTTGCGTTTTTGGAGCCGAGACATTTTTTCTTCTAGAAATATGGATAAGTAATAAGGAGGATCGCACTCACTGTTAATATGGAGCCTTTTCTGCAGTTGAACGGTTAATAGTGCCTTATTGTAAGGAGATCCACCTATGCTGCATAGCGTGAATTGTGTTTGGTCCCGTTACCCGAGCGGTATCGTTTTGTACCCGTGATCGTGAATTCATGGCTTGTTTGTTCTTGAGCGTGAGAAATATGGATAAGTAATAAGGAGGATCGCACTCACTGTTAATATGGAGCCTTTTCTGCGGTTGAACGGTTAATAGTGCCTCATTGTAATGAGATTTCAGGGTGCACTGTTCCAATGCGATGCAATATTTGTCCACATATGTGAAAGCAGTATGGTCTATTGCCTTTTGGTGGCCTGATATGTACTCCGGTAGATGCAAAAGCAAATGAACTATTGTAGGATCTAATGCAGTTCATAAAGTTTTTACTTTCAGGGACATCGTTAGTTAGAAGCTTCTTTAGATATTCAGGATATGAATGTAAAGGAGGCAGTGTAATCTGACCTTTTTGACAACAACGTGTAAATTCATTATTTGTATTGCCAGTTGTTTCTTCTGTGAAGTTAAGTGAATGACAATGATTGCAAATGACATTCATTAATCCCAATGAATTTTCCTCAATAGTGGATTCCTTATTGAAGGCGTTTTCAGCCATTTGGCGTAAGCGTTTAACAGGTGTGTGGCGTTGATGTCCGCGACGGGCATGTTTTGCTTTTTGCGTTTGATTGCCTTTTTGTTGCATGTCCATTATTTGTGACACGCTATTTTTTTCTTTTTTTTTATTCGCCTCAGCTTTGCGCAAAGTCCATTTCAGTCTACGCCGTGCATTGTTTGTATCGAGCCTTGTCCGTTTTTGTATGTCGGTCATTTGAGCTTTGTGCTTTTCGCGTCTTGCTTTTTTTTTTCTGTCAGTTCATTTGCGCGTTGTACACGTCTCCGTTCATTTATTCTGTCTCTTCGCTCCCTTTTTTGTATGTCTGATACGCGAGCTCTTTCGGTTTGAAATCGTGCTTCTTTCGATGCAGCAATTTGACACGCGCGCTGAATGCGTCTACGTTCATTGTGTCTGTCCATTTGGGCACGTCTCTGTAACGGTGTCACTTGTGCTTTGCGTTTTTTGATCCGAGACATTTTTTCTCCCGGTGTTTCAGAAGCGCGTTTTATGCGCCGCCGTCTATTTTCTTGTTTCTTTCGTGTTTGTTCCCGTTATCCTTTCCGAATCGTTTTGTACCCGTGACCGTGTATTCATGACTTGTTTCTTTCTCAGCATGCGAAATATGGATAAGTAATAAGGAGGATCGCACTCACTGTTAATATGTATCCTTTTCTGCAGTTGAACGGTTAATAGTGCTTTATTGAAAGGACATCCACCTATGCTGACACCTATGCTGCCTAGTATGAAGATGTCGACATTCACTTTAGAATATGTGGCTTTGGGTGTCACTTCTTATGGATGTATGGGGGGGATTGTTGTTGCGCGAGCGTCTTCTTTCTTTTTATGTTCCTGTGTCTTGTTTGAATCCCCCTCTTTGTGTGTGTCCCGTCCCTTGCTTGTAGGGTCTGTGGGGTGGTTTTGTGTTCTTTTTTTTTGTCTTCCATGGGCTTGTTGAATCCCCCTCTTGGTGTGTGTCCCGTCCCATCCCGTGCCTGTAGGGTGGGGGGGGGAGAGATGTGGTCGTGCCTTGCTGTTGTGCGCTCGTCTGTTCTTTTTTTTTGGTGTGTTTAGTTTCGTGTGCAATGTGTTTCGTGCTTTGCCCGCGTTTGACTACTTCTTTATGCGCCTTTTCCTTTTTTCGGTGTCGCGGCCCCTCATCCGCCTTTGTCGCCCTCTTTTGTCTGCCTTTCTTTGACTCTCGCGGACTCTTTTTGCGCCTGCGCCTCTCGCGGACCCTGATCCGCCTCTCTCGGCTCCTCAGCCGACTCTCGCGGATTCTTTTTGCGCCTGCGCAGTACGTCTTTTTGCAGCTACGGCCCATGGCCGGATGTGCCTGCGTCCATCATCCGGTTTAGCATTCTCGGTTAGTAATATGGATAAGACGACAAATAAGGAGAGAAATACAATTTAATACAATAATTAATAAATAAAAAATACTAGAATAAACTTTGTGTTTCACATACTCATAACTGTAACCCTACTTTACCCACCCCTGTATATTTTTTCTGTTGTTTCTATTTTCTGAACCAGCACTGACCTAAAATAGTGTTTTTCCATAGCACCAGAGGTACAGTACATGCATTTACATATTCCACATGTGACACATTTAGAATTCTTGTGATCAGTCAATGTACAGAAACTGCTTATAAACACTTCCAAACAATATATACTAATAATGTCTATCACTAACACTTGAAGTCCATAAAATGTCAGACTTTAAACAATCCATTCTAGAAATCAGTCATGACTGTCATGGAGGAGGAGGTACTGTATGTGGGGTTATCCTAGTGTTTCAACAGCAGCTCTAGCTATGCTGCTGCTCTGGAATGGAGTTTGGCTAGCCACACTGAAGAGCAAGGATGACAGAGGTCTTAACAATGAATCAAAGAAGTTTTTACCTGTCAAAACGCTGATGTGCCTTTCCTTCGGTTCACAATACTTTTATCCTTTTATATTTTCATCCATGTTATAGAGATAAAACATTTTGTTACAGTATTCACATCATAGCCTAAATGTGTTAAGTTTTTCTGAAGCCATTCATTTAAATTTTCATTTTATAGCCAATTTAAGTTATGAAGCATTTGCTCAGCATGATTTTAACACTTGGCTTATGCTAATATTCCAAGCTCATGCTTGTAAAGGAAAATTGCACTGCATGTTGGTTATTAGACAGTCCTCCTCAACAATTATGCAGCACAAGTGTAGGTGTTTTACAGACTAAATTTTAAATATTTTTCTGGCTAAGATTAATTATCCAGATGCTAAACAATCAATTAACTTAATTACTTCAATACTTTACAGAACTTTTACCAATAGCATAAATTTCAAGGATATTCCAGGAATGGATTTTACAACATGTATTTCCATGACTTTTCAAGTTGTCAACGACCTGTATGTATCCTGTTCACAAAATCCAAACGTTTTTATATCACTGCTAAATGAGCCACTAAGCAGTGAAATTATCAAGGATACTTCCATTTACTGTACAACTATTGAAAGCAGTCTATAATGCAGTTTGTCACTATAGTGGAATAGCTACTGACAGATAGAGACAATTTTTTTTAAAACTTCAGAGAACGACTGCAAAAAGACTCATTTATTATCCCCCAGCAGTTTCCTCACTGAATGTAAATTTGACAAATATGACATTATTAGTATAGTGGATTAAACAATCAATCTTAAATGACACATCTAGATAACAAGAGACTCATGTGGCTTGTCATGTTTTATGTTTTGCTCATTTGAAAAACTGGGTGGTTTGATTTAAAACGTGCTACGTTGTATGTTGTTTAACATAACTAGATGTAAATACTAGGGAGTAAAAGCTAAAACTCTGATCTCTCAACTCATATTCATCTTTCGATTTCATACACAAATGTCTTCAGTGCACAGCAAAAATAAATTTAATTGGCCTTCTTGTTCCAATACTTTTGTAGCGGACTGTACAAAAAACTTTTCCTCTCCTATAGAAAAAGGAACTTAATTTTTCAATTCTGTCTCTTGGCTTAGACAGAACTTTCCTCTCTTACAGGAAAATGCACACAACATATGAATCCTGAATTTTCAATTCATAAGGTTAATATGGGTAAGATCCATGGCTGATTATAAAGTTTCTATCACTGTCAAGTGATGTTCATTTCCTCACAGCAGCTAGGTCTTTGCCCTGGATCACATGTTCATTAACAGAAAATTACTGTGCATATGTACACTCTCGAATAAATATAAACAATCTTTATATTTTCTGACTTTTACAGTAATTTCTTGGTACACTGTAACTTGTTAAATATTTAAATAAAAATTAAGCATTCCAATAACACGAGTTTATAAGCCATTCTAATAAGCAATCCCCACCTCCAAAACACACACACACACACACCAAGAAGTCAGAAACAAAAATTTTAATTTAACTAACTCAAGCACCACAAAATGCACAAAGAAATCATCTCCACAAAAAACACACTATAAATTATATAATCTGAATGGATATTAAATGTGTTAACTTTGCGCAGTGACAGAATAAGCCTCAGTCAATACACTAAAACACCATGCACTACCTGTTTAACATTGTAGCCTGTCTTTGCACTTGTTTCAATAAAGAGAACATTCAGCTCTTTGGCTCTTTGCTCTCCTTCTTCAGTAGTTATTTGCCTGTACAGATTGCAAGACAACAAACAAAAGGACTTTTAAAAAGTAAAATTTAAAGCGCACCATGCAATCTGTTTGCTGCCAGGAATAATCTTTTTAAGGATTGTTTTTAAGTAATCGGTAATGGTCTAAAATGCACAATGAAAGACCAACATAGCAGCAAACATATTACACAGTGCTCTTGGGTCTTGAAACCACTCACCTGTTTTACATTGTATCCTGCTTTAGCACTAGTTTCAATAAACATTACATTCAGCTCTTTAGCCTTCCTCTCTCCTTCCTCGATTGATACTTGCCTGTAGTAAATGAAGAGTTTAAAAGTGCAATACTGACAGAAAATAGAGAGATGTGTCAACAATCCGAAAAAATGTTTTATTAGTTTCTGTTTAATAGCATTTATAACTGGTATAGATGAAGCTACAGTTCATACTTGATATCAAAGTAACCAAAACATACTTATCAGAACTTAAAGACTTCTTTTACAGGTAGTATTCTTTAAGGCTTTATAATTTACAAAAGCCTCAAAAGATATTTCTTGGACTATTCAATTAATAAACAAAATATCACCTTTAAAAAAAAAAAAAAAAAAAAAGTGGGAAAATCTCAAAATTTCCCATCATACTTGAATAGTTCTAAATGGAAGTAGTATCTGCTACTTATATCAATGTTGAACTATGGTGAACACACCTACAGCTACACCAATTCTCCCATGTAGGAAGTCCTAATCACACATTATTTAACATAAAGTGTCACATTCTCTCTCTCTCTCTCTGGGTGAGCAAGTCTTTCCATCACAACATTGCTGATGTGCAACATCAAATTCTGCAACAGTGTTATTTATCACCACAGTTAAGTATTATAAATTATTATATCATCCTAAACATTTCTTGTTAAAGAAATGATTTCTATATTCCTGTTCCTACAGTATTCCTGTATTATAACACTGTCAAATTTATGATTAAGCTAGATATTCTTTTAGGAATGTATAACTAACACATAGAAAAAGGGATTATGAACAACATATCAGATATAAAAATGTTTTCATAAAACTTCACTTGTTTACCAATATTGTTACAAATTTATATCCTCACTTGAGCAATAGTTTATTTTTGAGGCTAAGTATTTAACTGGTGGTGGTAGTAATATTAATAAACTACACTAACCTCTCAGGGTTGGTAGCGAGATCCTGCCCCAAGTGGAGGAGTTCAAGTATCTCGGGATCTTGTTCACGAGTGAGGGAAGAATGGAGCGTGAGATTGACAGGCGGATCGGTACGGCATCCGCAGTAATGCGGGCTCTGCATCGGTCTGTCGTGGTGAAAAAGGAGCTGAGCCGCAAGACGAAGCTCTCAATTTACCAGTCGATCTATGTACCTACCCTCACCTATGGTCATGAGCTATGGGTAGTGACCGAAAGAACGAGATCGCGAATACAAGTGGCTGAAATGAGTTTCCTCCGTAGGGTGTCTGGGCTTTCCCTTAAAGATAGGGTGAGAAGCTCAGTCATCCGGGAGGGGCTCAGAGTAGAGCCGCTGCTCCTCCACATCGGGAGGAGTCAGATGAGGTGGCTCGGGCATCTGATCAGGATGCCTCCTGGACGCCTCCCTGGTGAGGTGTTCTGGGCACGTCTAACCGGGAGGAGGCCCAGGGGAAGACCCAGGACAAGCTGGGGGGACTATGTCTCTCGGCTGGCTTGGGAACGCCTTGGGATTCCCCCGGAAGAGCTAGAAGAAGTGGCCGGGGAGAGGTAATCTGGGCATCTCTGCTCAAGCTGCTGCCCCCGCGACCCGACCTCAGATAGGCGGAAGAGAATGGATGGATGGATGGATGGATACACTAAATTGTTGCCATATTAAAATGTTAAGTTCTTCTCCCGTCCCAGAGACTCATTCATAATTATAAAAGTTAAGAAGAAAAAATGACTCCACCATGGGTTAAGTATATTTTGAGACTTAATATAATGCTATATAGTGATGGCAAATACAATAAAGTAAAAAATTTGGTAGTGAAGGCTCTTATGTTTTTATGTAATGAAGAAGTAATTTGTTCAGTATCTCACAAAAGTGAGTACACCCCTCACATTTTTGTAAATATTTTATTATTTTCACGGGACAACACTGAAGATACGACACTTTGATACAATGTGGTCAGTGTACAGCTTGTATAACAGTGTAAATTTGTTGTCCCCTCAAAATAACTCAACACACAGCCATTAATGTCTAAACAGCTGGCAACCAAAGTGAGTACACACCTAAGTGAAAAATGTACAAATTGTGCCCAAACTGTCAATATTTTGTGTGGCCACCATTATTTTCCAGCATTGCCTTAACTCTATTGGGCATGGAGTTCAGTAGAGCTTCACAGGTTACCACTGGAATCCTCTTCCACTCCTCCATTACGACATCACGGAGCTGGTGGATGTTAGAGACCTTGCGCTTCTCCACCTTCCGTTTGAGGATGCCCCACAGATGCTCAATAGATTTTAGGTCCAGAGACATGCTTGGCCAGTCCAGCACCTTTATCCTCAGTTTCTTTAGCCAAGGCAGTGGTTGCCTTGGAGGTGTGTTTGGGGTTGTTATCATGTTGGAATACTGCCCTGCGGCCCAGTTTCCAAAGGGAGGGGATCATGCTATGCTTCAGTATGTCACAGCACATGTTGCCATTCATGGTTCCCTCGATAAACTGTAGCTCCCCTGTGCCGGAGGCACTCATGCAGCCCCAAACCATGACACTCCCACCACCATGCTTGACTGTAGGCAAGACACACTTGTCTTTGTACTCCTCATCTGGTTGCTGCCACAAACGCTTGACACAATCTGAACAAAAAAAGTTTATCTTGGCCTCATCAGCCCACAGGACATGGGTCCAGTAATCCATGTCCTTAGTCTGCTTGTCTTCAACAAACTGTTTGTGGGCTTTCTTGTGCTTCATCTATAGAAGAGGCTTCCTTCTGGAACAACAGCCATGCAGACCAATTTGATGCAGTGTGTGGCGTATGGTCTGAGCACTAACAGGCTGACCCCCCCACCCCTTCAACCTCTGCAGCAATGCTGGCAGCACTCATACATCTATGTTCAAAACACAACCTCTGGATATGACGCTGAGCACGTACATTCAACTTCTTTGGTCGACCATGGCGAGGCCTATTCTGAATGGAACCTGTCCTGTTAAACCACTGTATGGTCTTGGCCACCGTGCTGCAGCTCAGTTTCAGGATGTTGGCAATCTTCTTATAGCCTAGGCCATCTTTATGTAGAGCAACAATTCTTTTTTTCAGATCCTCAGAGAGTTCTTTGCCATGTTGAACTTCCAGTGACCAGTATGAGAGAGTGTGAGAGAGATAACACCAAATTTAACACACCTGCTCCCCATTCACACCCGAGACTTTGTAACACTAACAAGTCAAATGACACCAGGGAGGGAAAATGGCTTAATTGGGAACAATTTGGACATTTTTCACTTAGGGGTGTACTCACTTTTGTTGCCAGCGGTTTATTAAAATATTTACAAAAATGTGAGGGGTGTACTAACTTTTGTGAGATACTGTATAAGACAAAGACAACAGACAGCAGGGGGGAGGACTAAAACTCCAAAAATTCTTATGTGGCAATAGATAACTATTATTGGGAAGAGGTTATATTACTTAAAATGTATTATTTAAATTGAAAGCCTAGAATTTGTGTAAAAAAATACTTCCACACAGCAACTTTGTTTTAGAGTACATAATATCTTTTAAATGGAACATGAGTAAATTGCTAGATATATATTAAAATAAATATGGTTCTACCTCCCCCTTGCTAAGATTCATGTCTGTTTCTCTAAATCTCTATTAAATGTTTACATTAACTGCATTCAAATTTTGCTTATTTCAGAAGAGTGTATCTGATTGGTAAGGGCTAATTTGTTTTAATTTTTAATTTGGAAGCACATAATAATAATAAAAATAACAATAATAATATGTATCATGAATAATCATAATTATAATAAATTTTATTTATATAGCACCTTTCCCAAGCTTAAGGCACTCCTATCTTTCCAGAATACTAAATCTGAAGGATTTCACTCTTTCAAGGCGGATGTCGACTTATAATGACATATATTAGTGTCTTCACACAGCTGCCAGCCGCAAAACACAAACGCATTCAGCAATATGATCAGCTGGGGACCGATCAACTGATGCTGGTACATCATTGTCATTTTGATCTCCAGATTATTTGCATCAAAATGGATGTACAATAAGTCAAGAGTCCAATTCAGCAATAATTCACAAAACGTTGTCTATGGAGAACTTTGCTTTGCGCATTCACTTCACTCTTTACGAGATCCGCCTTTAGCTCCGATGGCTGGTGCCTGCATGAAGACTGCTCTAGCGGCCAGCAGCTGCTCTGCTGTGTACTTCTGCTGGCAGCCGAAAAAATATTCAGCCCACAAAGAGTTAATATCAAGAAAAACTTTTGTACCAGAACAGAAGCATAGGCCGATTTTCAATAGTTAACATTAACTTGTAAATAAATTTAAACATAGACAAACAATAGGAAAATAAAAATTTAAGTTGTGAAAACATTTTCATCTTTTTTGTAATATTAAATTTAAATAAAGTATTAATTGATGTTACGCAGTAAAGTAATTGATTCAATTTGAAAACTGTAAATTATTTAAAAATGACAACATCGCAGTATTGCTTTGCTAAAATCCTAAATTTTCAAAAAGATTATGTTTACAAAGCAATAAAAAGTAACACTGCACAATACATAGATTTTAATATGGAATTCAGTAAAACTGGAATTTCATATTAATGCTATATTTTACTTTTTACTTTAAATACATTGTTAACAACTGGGAACTGTTGGTTTTGTGTAACAAAGGGAAGCAAATCAATTATTTGAAGATGGTGGTGACAAATTAGTTAAACCAACTGCCATAGAAGCAGCAGTCTTGAACAATAAACATTTCAAACGCACCTTTTATCTGCAAGATCTGTTTTGTTTCCCACCAACATGATGATTACATCACCTCCTCTCTCTGTTCTCACATCATCAATCCATTTTGTTGTTTGTTGGAAAGAGTTTACATCTGAAGGAAAATAAAATTGACGTTAAAATGGCTGGTTTAATAACATGATCAACAATTATGGTTTCAATTTAATTTTAAACACTTTAAGGTGCGACACTAATATTTTTGACAATATCTTGCATTGAAAGTGTGAAGGCATTTAACCAGTAACTTGTTAATCTTGTAAATTATTTGAAATGCTCAGATATAATTGACTTTAATACAAAATATTAATAAATCACTGAATGCGCACCAAATATTTCTATCTATAAAAGAAGTCAAATAAAACAAAAACTGCCTACAACCAAAATTACCTATAGAAGCTCAATAAACAGTAAATTAAATGTATTTTTAAGTCCAAAAATTGATTGGTTGAATGGTAGTGTGAGCAAACACAGTAAGACACCTGTTACTGTACAAAAGTCAGATATTTACCATTCTTTTTTACAAACATTTACTTTCTTTGTTTCATTTGAAAGAATGTCTAGCAATGAAGAAGAAGAAAAAAATATGAAATAAAGAAAAGTGAAAATGCAAAGGGAAATGGTTTACACAAGCATAAAATAATGAGTGCATTTTGTTGGCTCTATGCCATCACTAAAGAAATGGAACTACAGTAAATGTTCGTTATAAAAAATATTCTGTAATAAATGGATTTTATTTTCCTTATTTCCCATGTTATATAATCCATCCTGTTTCCAAACCTGTTTATTCTGAAGAGGATTGTGGGAAAGCTGTACTCCAAATGTGATAAAAATAACAAATTTTAGTTTGAACACAGTTACCAATGATTTGTACCCAAGGGTTTTTAAGGTAGAGTAAGTATCTTTTCATTAACATTTTTAACTGTTTTCACACATTATCTGGAGGGTAAGAATGTTATGCCAACATAATCCTGTGAATTTAAACATTTAGATGTTATATTTCATATTCTTTTTTTCTTACATATACAGTAGTTATTTGGACTTTTCTACTCTAGGCTAAAATGCTTGACAAACATCTAAAAACAATTTTAAAGAAACTGGAAAACACATATCCACCTTGCATAACTATCCAGACTTTTTCAAATGTTGCTTAAATACACATGAAATGATACTTACCTAGGTCCAATGTGCATTTTGTGGCAGATTCCCAAATGATGGAGGAGGCAGAACAGACACCTATCCATGTATACGTACACACACACACACACACATACAGTTAGGTCCATAAATATTTGGACAGAGACAACTTTTTTCTAATTTTGGTTCTGTACATCACCACAATGAATTTTAAATGAAACAACTCAGATGCAGTTGAAGTGTAGACTTTCAGCTTTAATTCAGTGGGGTGAACAAAACGATTGCATAAAAATGTGAAGCAACTAAAGCATTTTTTTAACACAATCCCTTCATTTCAAGGGCTCAAAAGTAATCGGACAAATTAAATAACTGGAAATAAAATGTTCATTTCTAATACTTGGTTGAAAACCCTTTGCTGGCAATGACAGCCTGAAGTCTTGAACTCATGGACATCACCAGATGCTGGGTTTCCTCCTTTTTAATGCTCTGCCAGGCCGATCGATCGATCGACAGATCGATAGATAGATACTTTATTAATCCCAATGGGAAATTCACATTCTTCAGCAGCAGCATACTAATACAATAAATAATATTAAATTAAAGAATGATAATAATGCAGGTGAAAAAACAGACAATACCCTAGGTTCTTGTCTATAAGCCGGACTCATGTATAAGCCGGAGACCAAAAATCATACGAATTTTTAAAATAAAATCGTATCATAGAGAAGCCGGACTCATGGATAAGCCGAACGTACTATAACCTATAACTAATAGAAGGGAGGGAGGTCAGTGGTCTCACTCACACCCATTTAAAGGGGGGAGAGAGTGTGAGATATTGGCGTCTCTCTCACTCCCCGCATGGTGCGGTTGGAGCGGCCGGAGCGCGTTCTTTCTGCTCTGGGCGTCGCCGAGTCAACACGCGCGCGTAGCGGTCATTTAAATTGTGATTTTATATGTAAGCATATTTAAATATATATCGCGGATTTTTTGCTGGTTCGCGGATTTCTGCGGACAATGGGTCTTTTAATTTCTGGTACATGCTTCCTCAGTTGGTTTGCCCAGTTGATTTCATACAAGGGACGCTATTGGCAGATGGCTGAGAAGCTAGATTGCTTACTTTTCTCTCACTCTTCCGCTGACTATCTGTGATCCTGACGTATGGGGATTGAGCAGGGGGGCTGTTCGCACACCTAGACGATACGGACGCTCGTCTAAAAATGCTGAAAGATTATCTTCACGTTGCTATCTTTTGTAAAGCTGATTCCTGAAAAGACATGCTGCACAGTGCTTCGCATACTTAAAAGCTCGAAGGGCACGTATTGATTTTTGACTGAAAAACAAACTCTGTCTCTCTCTCTCTCTCTTCCTGCTCCTGACGGAGGGGGTGTGAGCTGCCGCCTTCAACAGCTTTGTGCCGCGGTGCTTCGCATACCTAAAAGCCAAACAGCACCATTGATTTGTTTGCTAGAGATTGTTTTCTCTATCTATGTGACACACACACCTTTGAAGAGGAAGATATGTTTGCATTCTTTTAATTGTGAGACGGAACTGTCATCTCTGTCTTGTCATGGAGCACAGTTTAAACTTTTGAAAAAGAGACAAATGTTTGTTTGCAGTGTTTGAATAACGTTCCTGTCTCTCTACAACCTCCTGTGTTTCTGCGCAAATCTGTGACCCAAGCATGACAATATAAAAATAACCATATAAACATATGGTTTCTACTTCGCGGATTTTCTTATTTCGCGGGTGGCTCTGGAACGCAACCCCCGCGATGGAGGAGGGATTACTGTATAAGCCGGACTTATGTATAAGCCGATATTCTATTTTTTCATTTTCACAACTTTTTTCCTTAGATAAGCCGCGGCTTATAGACAAGAACTTAGGGTAACTATGTATAATGTTAAATATTAATATTTACCCCCCCGGGTGGAATTAAAGAGTCGCATAGTTTGGGGGAGGAACGATCTCTTCAATCTGTCAGTGGAGCAGGACAGTGACAGCAGTCTGTCGCTGAAGCTGCTCTTCTGTCTGGAGATGATACTATTAAGTGGATGCAGTGGATTCTCTATTATTGATAGGAGCCTGCTGAGTGCCCTTCGCTCTGCCACAGATGTTAAACTGTCCAGCTCCATGCGAACAATAGAGCCTGCCTTCCTCACCAGTTTGTCCAGGCGTGAGGCGTCTTTCCTCTTAATGCTGCCTCCCCAGCACACCACCGCGTAGAAGAGGGCGCTTTACTGCAGCGGCTTTCAGTTGCTGTTTGTTGGTGGGCCTTTCTGTCTGAAGTTTAGTCTTCAACAAGTGAAATGCATGCTCAATTGGGTTAAGATCAGGTGACTGACTTGGCCATTCAAGACTTTTCCACTTCTTTGCTTTAATAAACTCCTGGGTTACTTTGGCTATATGTTTTGGGTCATTGTCCATCTGTATCATGAAACGTCGCCCACTCAGTTTGACTGTATTTAGCTGGATTTGAGCAGACAGTATGTCTCTGAACACCTCAGAATTCATTCGGCTGCTTCTGTCCTGTGTCACATCATCAACAAACAGTAGTGTCCCAGTGTCACTGGCAGCCATGCACACCCAAGCCATCACACTGCATTCACCGTGTTTTACAGATGATGTGGTATGCTTTGGATAATGAGCTGTTCCACGCCTTCTTCATACTTTTTTCTTGCCACCATTCTGGTAGAGGTTGATCTTGGTTTCATCTGTCCAACGAATGTTTTTTCCAGAACTGTGCTGGCTTTTTTAGATGTTCTTTAGCCTTTCTATTCTTGAAGCTTATGTGTGGCTTGCACCTTGCAGTGCACCCTCTGTATTTACTTTCATGCAGTCTTCTCTTTATGGTAGACTTGGATATCGATACGCCCACCCACTGGAGAGTGTTGTTCATTGTGGTAATGTACAGAACCAAAATTAGAAAAAAGTTGTCTCTGTCCAAATATTTATGGACCTAACTGTACATATACACACACACATATAAATATATACACATATACATACACATATACACACACACACACACACACACACACTAGGGGGCATTGCCCCCTCCTTACTTTGCTTGCCAACCCCCGGGTCTGCGCTACGTGCTAGCCTCTTTGCAGTTTTGCTGCTCGAGTATGGGGATGTGGATGTTGTAAAAACATAAAATGATGTAATTGAACAAAATGTATGTGTGTAAGTACAGAAAATAGGACAGAATGATCAAACTTGTTTGTGTTTTGCGTACGTGACAAAAAGCATATATACTTTCTGTAAGTTTTCTTTCAATGATGTGTGTGACAAGAAAATGTACCTTTAGGGTAAAGACTTTACCAATTGGAATAATACAAAATGAGTCAGGACGCTATTTTTATTGCTTACGTAGTCTACGATCAGGAGACTAGAAAAGCTATAAAAGAGCAAGGACATCTGCGCTCGAGGCAGATGAAGTGCGGTGTCCTAGGACTGTATTTCTCTGTCATTTTACCCTTTCCTGGTATGTATCAATAAAAAGGTTTTTACTAATTTTAATTTTCTTCTCTGTCTTCAGTCACAAAAAGTGTCCACAGTTATTTGGCGCCCGGACGTGGGGCAGGAGACGGCCGGTCGACTCCTCCGGCGAGACCATTTCAGTGATCCGTCTTACCAGCGGACTGCCGTCAACTTGAGCTCCGGCAGCAGAGCATGCAGCTCTGGCAAAAGTTAGGACTGCCCTGTCCTGAAAGAGTTCTTGCGTGAGGAGCCCCTGGTCTCCTCTTTGCTACATCCATGGTGACTGAACGGATTTCCAGACAGAGTTTGCACACTTCCAGGCTGGGGTAAGCACCGGGGAATTTCCGAACATTTTTTTTTATTTTCTAAATTACGGGAGGGCGAGTTTCCTGTTGACCGTCTAGTCATATTCACATCTCAACGGGTTGCTTAAGGTGATGGAGACTTGACCCAAGCAGTTTGACGCATATGAAAGGTCTGACGAAAGGATACTGGCCTCACCCATATCCTAGACTCGGCTGGACGTATTGATGTAGTATTCTGCTGAACCGAATCGGACACGAAGTCACCTGAGCTGGAATCCGGGGATGTGAGCGGACAGGCTAACGGGACGAGTAACGGGGTGGTATATATATATATATATATATATATAAATGGAAACAAACAGAAAAAGAGCACAGATTGCAGGTTTGCTGTTAGGATGGAATAAATAAATCTACATACTAATAGGAATACCGTGTTCTCCTGGGAACTGGGACAGGACCAATAGTTGGGTGTCTCCCCTTGGGACTAAAGAAGGGAACAGTGAGTGGCACACTTAATACCTTGCTAATTCATACGTACAAGGGATTAGACGAATCAGTATATAGTTGGAAAATTAAATACAGGACTCGGGAAGAGCAAGGGGACATAATGGGAACTTATAACAGTAAGCCTGTTAATCACCGCACAGGGGGATCAAAATCATTAATGCTGGAAGAATTATTTTCGGAGGATCAACAGACGCCCCGTAAAAATGGGTCTCCTAGGAAATTTGTAGAAAAGAAGACAGGCTTAGATTTCAAGAAGGCATGTAGGAAATGGAATAGACAGAGTGGTGGGCGTTGGCCGATAGAGGGGACAGGAGATGCAAGTGAAATACAGGAAACTAGGAAGATCCTGTGTAGGAATAAGCAGGGTTGTTATAATAGTGGACCGTATCGAATGGATATGTTCGATAGATGGGAATTAGTAATAAAAGACAGAAATTTAGAAGCAGTACAGAAACAAAATGAATTGTTGCAGGCAAATGAGGGAAGGGCTAAAAAGGAGAAAGAGGAATTACTAATTACATTACAGAAAGTTCAGACAGGCACGGAACCACAGGCAGACGGGAGGAAAAGGAAGAATAATCCAAATAAAGACCCCCTTTATCCTATTATTTGTTCCTCTCCTCAGTACCAACCTCAGGCACCTCCATTATCCCCTCCTCTATCCCCCATTCCGACTGCCCCCCCTGCACTACAACTGGCAGAAGTTCCCCCCGATGATCCCCCAGGCACAGATCACTATGACCCCTCTACCCATCGTGATGACCCACCCCGTACTAGACAAACCCCTGTCTCCCAACGCACTCGAAGTCAAACCTCTACTCACAAACCAGCTCCAACTTTTATCTCTCCAACCTCTTCTGATCCTTCACCTTTATTTACTTGCCCTTTAATAGAAGTTCCCAATCCCCATTATAACCCTGCCCATCCAGCCGGACCCCAAAATCCCACAACAGTTATGACAAATCGGAACTGGGACACCCAAGAACTAAAGGATGTCGTGAATGCACTTCCAGATACAAAGGAAGTAGGAGGACTAAAATTTGTTGAACAACTTGATCAGTTAGATAGCATGTATAAGCCTAACGCTGCTGAATGGACCCAGGTACTTCGTCGAAAGCTTGGGACCACATGGGCCACTGTTTGCAAGGGTGTCCGCAATGACGTTCCATGGGTATGGAACCCAGCTTTAACTCGAGGACAGGGGATTGGTGGAGAAGGCGAATTTAACCAACAATGGCAGGCGTTGAGACAAAATATTGCAGAAAAATATAAAAAAGGAACGGACTGGTCCCTTATTTCTGCTGCAAAACAAAAGAGAGACGAGACGGTTGATGAATGGGCACATAGGATTCAAGACCTTATGGCTAATCACTCGGGCTTGGAAAATGTCGATGACCGCACCCGAGCTGCAGTTCCACCTTTTGTTTCTGGTTTGCGCCTTGATATACAAAACAAGGTCCGCACTTCCTGTATTGGGTGGGAAAGTGCCACGTTTGATGAAGTCAAACGACATGCTGAACATGCCGAAAAACAAACTAAGCAGAAGGAATCGGACTCTCATGCCAAATTATTGGCAGCACAGATGAACTATTATACCAGGAATACTAAGACCGAGGCCGAGGATATGGCCTTGGAGGAAGGGGACGAGGACGACGAAGAGGTGGTTTTGGAGCTCCTCCTGCTGACCACAATAAGAATCCTTTTATTCCCTCTCCCTTTAATCCCAATGTTAATTCCTACTCTTGCTACGCCTGTGGTGAAACTGGACATTTTCGTCGGGAGTGCCCTCACAGACAGCAACAGCCCCCGCCTCCCCCTATTCCACCTGTTTTTTCTGACACCCCTGACCAACAATACTGGCCATAGGAAAACGCAGGGACCTCCAGCCACTCTTTTCAACTACCTTTGCTCACCCATAATTCAGAGACTGATCCCTTACTGACATTGTTCGTTGATGGCACTGAGACTATTTTCTTAATCGACACTGGTGCCACTCGATCTACCCTCTCGCTGGCAAAGGTCCCTGCCTCGAACGAGACTGTTACTGTGCTTAGCTTCTGGACAACCTCACCTTCTCCAAGTATCAAAACCTCTTCAAGTCCAGTCACGTCCTGGCGGACATACCTTACTGCATCGTTTTCTTTTAAATCAGCTCTGTCCAGTTAACCTTTTAGGAAGAGATCTCATGACAAAACTTTCTCTTTCTATTTCTATGACTGACAAAGGTTTTTTCTGTTCTACCCCCAAGTTGTTGTGTCAAATTGCCCCTTACCCCAAACCCTCTTTTGCAGCTTGGACTTTAAATATTTCCCCACACACCATTCTCCTCAAAGCCCTACACTCTTTTTCCCCCTGTCTCTTTCCCAATTTACAGGCCCCTGACATTTTACACTGTACTGCCCAATACTTCCCTATAGAAGTAGACACCCCCTGGCTAGAATCTTTCCTTACTTCTGGTACTCGCCCTGAAACCCTTCACATCTCCTGTGTTTTTATTTCATCCACAAAGGCAGCTGCTTCTGTTCATCTTACATGCTCACAACATATATTTTATCTTGGCGGCTCAGTGTCTCATATTTCCTTAGCTAAATCACGCACTGTTAAATGGGGGGAAATAGGACCATGGGTAGAACAATGCCTTAAAAGAACAGACTGGTTACAAGTTGCTCCAGGTATTTTTGATACTCCTGACCTTTTAATAACTAAAGTGGTGCTTCAAACTGATTTTTTAGTACATCGCGCTGTGCCGTCCTTCCTCTTTTGCTTGTTCATTGCAAACCACTTTCCCTTCTTGGCTCTCTATGCTCCCTGATTCACTATGGTCCCAGGGAAAGAATGATTATGGAAGGATAGCCCATTGTGAGCCTCTGGTGATCCACCCGAAATCCTCCTTCCGCCCGCACCGTGCCCAATATCCTCTGTCTCCCGAAGCAGAGGCTGGCATTTCCGCCGTACATTCCGATCTCGTCAAACGCGGTGCCATTATTCCAATTGAATACTCTCCAGTCAATTCCCCCATTCTACCTGTAAAAAAGGCTGACGGTTCATGGCGTTTCGTACAAGACTTGCGACAAGTAAATTCTGCCATCTTCCCTAGGGCCCCTATCGTCCCTAATCCTTCCACTATCCTCTCTACTATCCCTCCTTCCGCTCAGTACTTCTCCGTTATTGACCTAGCTAATGCTTTCTTTTCTATCCCTGTACACCCTGATTCTCAATTTTGGTTTCCTTTTACTTTCCAAAACCGCCGTTGGAAATGGACTGTCATGCCTCAGGGATACACTGAAGCCCCTTGTGTATATGGACAAGCTCTTGCCTAAAATTTAGAAGGCTTTTGGCCGGACAGAGGTAGTACATTGATACAGTATGTAGATGACATAATGCTATGTAGCGCTACGGAAGAAGATTGTGCAAAAGATACCCAGAAATTGTTGCTGTTTTTGGGGGACAATGGCCATAAAGTTTCTAAAGTTAAGCTGCAGCTAATCAAAATAACTGTAAAATATCTAGGTCATGACATTACGTGTGGAACAAGAGCTCTCTCTAGCGATCGCATTACAGCCATCCAAAATCTTCCTAGACCGGTCACAAAACAACAGGTTATGTCTGTTTTAGGTATTCTGGGCTACTGCAGACAGTGGGTTCTAAATTTTACTGAAAGAGCACAGCCGTTGCAACAATTGGCTAATACTCCTGGCATCCCCCTCTCTGGCCAGGTCCAATGGAATGAACAGGCTGAGAAGGCTCTCTGTGACAGGGATTTATGAATGCAGTACTGACGCAACAACACGGAGATAAACAGAGACCGGTGGCTTATTTTTCTAAAAAACTGGATCCAGTGGCCGCAGCACTTCCTCCGTGTCTTCGTGCTGTGGCTGCAACAACAGAAGCTGTATTAGCAAGCACGGATGTAGTTCTCATGAGCCCCCTAACAGTTAAAGTGCCTCACGCTGTACATTCTATCCTAGTACAAGCCAAAACTTCACATCTCACTACTGTGTACTTTGTCAAATGTTACAATTGAAAGATGCTCCACTTTAAATCCAGCCACTCTTCTCCCAATTAACAACGAAGGAGAACCACATAATTGCCATGATGAAATAGCAAAGGTTGTAAAACCTAGAGCAGATCTACAGGAAACACCTTTAGAAACTGGAGAAATGATTTTTTGTGGATGGATGTTCCTTGCGATTGAAAAATGGAGCACCCTCAACCAGTTACGCAGTGGTCCAAGGGGACCGCCTGCTGGAAGCAAATCGAATTTCATCAAGCTTGAGTGCACAAGCAGCTGAACTCGTAGCACTCACTCGAGCGTGTCAGCTGTCCGAAGGGAAGATCGTAACAATTTATACGGATTCCAGGTATGCTTTTGGAGTCTGCCATGATCATGGAGCACTATGGAAACTAAGGGGATTTAAGACCAGTACTGGCAAACCCATCCAACATCAGAAATTGATCGAATCCCTTTTAGAAGCTATAACCAAACCATCGAAGCTAGCGATTGTTAAATGTCCAGCTCACACAGGAAAACAGGATCCTGTTAGCAAAGGAAATGAATTAGCTGACCACTTTGCTAAAGAGGCCGCATATAATAACACACCAATTTCTTTATTCCAACAGAGAAATGACCAGGACCCTGATAATCAAATTATTTCTTTACAGAGTGCAGCCACGGATATCGAAAGGAGAAAATGGTCCAAAGAAGGGTCCCTCTCTGATGGAGTCTGGACTCATAAACACACTAACAAACCTTTTCTCCCAAAAGCCTCTTTCCCAGGAATGGCAAAAATCACCCATGGCCTTGATCACGCAGGTAGAGATGCCATGGTTCGAGATGTTGAAAAACATTGGGAAGCTGTAGGTTTCTCTACATATGCAGAGCAATTTTGCAGACGCTGTGCAATATGTCAAAAGTTTAATGTGGGAAAAGGTACCCAGGTAAGTCCCGCCGTTACCCCTAATCCAATGGGTCCGTTTGAACACCTCCAAATGGATTTCATTGAACTAACCCCGTCTAAAGGGTACCGATATTGCCTTGTGATTGTCGATGTGTTCTCCCGATGGGTAGAGGCTTTCCCTTCAAAACACAACGATGCCAAAACAGTAGCTAAAGCACTAATTAAAGAGATTATTCCAAGATGGGGTATCCCTCAAAAGTTACAAACAGATAATGGCACTCATTTTGTGAACTCCGTTATAAATGAATGATTATTCGAAAATAATCTTATTCGTATTTTTCCCGACTTCTCACCATCAACAGCTGCAAAACGCAGATCCTACATCGACATTAAAAAGATTCTACGGGAAGCCGATATCAAATACAGCCTATTGTATCCTGCCAAACTGATAGTGGAAGTTCAAGATCGACATTATATTTTCTTCAGCAAAGAAGAAGCTGAAAAAGAATTAAAGAAGCTGTTTCCGACACTTTTTTGAAAGTTAATTAAAATTAAAGAGCCGTATTCTATCAAGGCACGGGAAGGACCTATGATCTGATCGCTGGATCCATGTTTAAAGAGACTGGTATTATAATTATACATCCCTATTTTCTTTTTTTTTCTTTTTTATCTGGACTTTATATGTTATATGTTTATGTTTTAATTAGAGTTATAGATGTGAGTGTGAAAATGTGGAAGTGATTAAAGTAGAATTCGTTTTATTTATTATTTTTTCTTTTTATTATTATTTATTTATTTATTTTATTTTAAATTTTTTAAATTTTTTTTTATTTTACTCTACCTTAAAGTAGACTGTTTAACTTCATACCCTTGGTTTATTGCTTGTTCTACTATTTATGTAATTACCATTATACTATTACAGTAGGAATTACCAGGTTTATCCTAGACTAGTTTTTAAAATCATTCCCAGGGTTGTTTTTTTTTTTGTTTTTTTTTTAATCTTAATATCTTAACTTAAAAGCGCTGAAGATTATTTCAAGCTTAAATATTGTTAATGAGAACATTTTCGGCAGATAGTATTAAGGATTTAACTGTAAAAGATATCTCTGTTTTAATTCTGTAACGCCGCTGCAGGGTGGGGTTTGTTTTGTTTTGGACGTGCTCTGTCTCTTCGTATGTCAGAGGACTGGAACATCGCGAAGTGGGGTCTAGCCTCATGTGGGGAGGCAAAATGGGGGGGGGGGGGGGATAAAGGGGGGAGAGAAGGAGAGCAGGTTATATCTAATCTATTCTTGTAATCCTTATAATTATAAATATCAATGCAACAACAGGCTAAAATGCAACAACTCATGGGGAATCTTGAAACTAAGATTAAAACTGCCATATTACCAATTAAAACTATAAATGACATTAAAAACTCAGAATCAATGTCTCCATGATGGGACAGTTAACTTTGTGAGCTGGAATGTTAAAGGCCTGAATCACGAATTAAAGAGAAAGAAAGTATGCTCTCACCTAACAGGCTTAAACGCTAAAATAGTATTTCTACAAGAGACCCACTTACTAACCAAGGATCAGTTCAGATTACAAAAAGACTGGACTGGCCAAATGTTCCATTCTAGCTTTATAAAGAAAACTAGAGGGGTGGGAATTCTCATACATAGAACAGTTCCATTTGTAGCATCAGAGGTAGTGTCGGACCCTGAAGGGAGATATGTGATGGTCATGGGCAACTTATATAACAGTAAAATGATTTTGATAAATGTTTATGCACCCAATGTTGATGATAAGGAATTCATGCAAAATCTATTTGCATCCATTCCCAATGTGAACACTCATAAAATTATAATGGCTGGGGACTTTAATTGTGTTTTAAATCCACTCTTAGATAGGACTCCTGTGACAGGGGGGACGACGTCTAATACTGCAAAGATAATTACACAGTTTTTAAATGATCACAATTTATCAGACCCCTGGAGGTTTCTTAACCCAAACTCAAGAACATATTCGTTCTACTCACCAGTGCATTATAGCTACTCAAGAATTGATTATTTTTTTATAGATAATAATTTCCTGCCTACAATTAAATCATGCAAATATGACACAATTGTTATCTCTGACCATGCCCCTCTAATATTGGAGCTAAAATCAATAAGCCCCTCATACTCACCTCGCAGATGGCGTCTTAACCCTCTTTTATTGGCAGACGAGAACTGCACAGAATTTATATCCAAACAAATCAGTTTCTTCCTAGAGACAAACACGTCCACAGAGGTTTCTGCAGGAACACTCTGGGAAACTCTAAAGGCCTTCTTAAGAGGCCAGATTATTTCATATCTTTCCCATAGAAATAAATTAGAAACCAAGAAAGTGTCAGAGCTAAGAAATGAAATTACTAGAATAGATGAAGAACAAGCCAGGCGTCCAAGTGAAGCTCACGACAGGAAAAGGCAGGCCCTGCATACAGAACTTAACATCTTAACAACTAAAGAAACTGAACAACTTATTTATAAGTCTAGACAGCATTACTATGAACACGGCGAAAAAGCTAATAAGCTTTTAGCTCAACAAATTCATAAACAAGAAGTTCACAATGCAATACCAGTAATCACCAACAAGAATGGAGAAGAAATCATCGACCATAATAAAATAATGCACACATTTAGAGATTACTATAAGTCTTTATATTCCACTGAGCCCAAAGAAGACAACACGCAATCTAATGCATTTCTGGATAATTTACAAATACCACAAATAGATGCTTTAAGTGCTGAGGAACTGGATAAACCTCTAACGCTAACAGAATTACTAGACGCTATAAAGTCACTACAAAGCGGGAAATCATCAGGCCCTGATGGTTACCCCGTAGAGTTTTATAAGAAATTCTCCACTCAGCTAGCTCCACTCTTATTGGTAAAATTTACAGAAGCTAAAGACCACCAAATACTACCTCAAACATTTCGACAAGCATTAATCACCGTCTTTCCTAAACAAAATAAGGACTTGTTACAATGCGCATCATATAGACCAATTTCACTCCTGAATAATGATGTGAAGATACTCTCAAAAATCCTAGCTAGAAGGATGGAGAAAGTGCTGCCCTCGGTAATATCATAAATGAATTAACCACCTGGCTCCAAATTAACGTGCACCATTATTGTAAATACCATCCCCAAAGCGGAGACATCGTAGAACGATGCAATGGCACTTTAAAAGCTAAACTCGCAAAAATTTGTGAACAAACTAATTTATCATGGCCGGATGCACTACCCTTAGCTTTAATGGGACTAAGGGGACGGACACACCGACAACTGGGACTATCGCCGTTTGAGATTCTGACCGGACGTCCCATGCCAATGTTGTAGGAAATGTGAATTTGCATACTGTGGACAATGATCTTCTCTCTAGTCTTGCAGGTCTCCGAACCTCGTTGAAGGAAGTCCACCAGCAGGTTAATCAAGCCTGGAGGACCAGCCCACCTTCTAAGGATTTACCAATTCCCTTGGGCACCTGGATCCTGGTTCGAGATACTCGGAGGAAACACTGGCATCAGCCTAGGTGGAGAGGACCATTCCAAATTCTTCTATCCACACCACATGCCGTGAAAGTTGAAGGACTGCCTGCCTGGATCCACGCATCGCATTGCAAGAAATGGCTATCTTAAAAATACATTTTCTGTTGACTGTTACCCGCACCCTCTCAGGCTACCCAAGGATGGGTGGTGATCTCTATCTAAGTACTTTACCGCCTCTATGGAAAGGGCATATATGCTACATGAGGAGCACATGTCTCGTATAGCTTCTTCCATTTTCTCCTCCCCATCCCTTCCCCCCCCCCTTCCCCTTCATCAACCATTTCAATTTAATTCTACTGCCCACATCATTTTGTTCAAAAAGGGAGGAGTGTAAAAACATAAAATGATGTAATTGAACAAAATGTATGTGTGTAAGTACAGAAAATAGGACAGAATGATCAAACTTGTTTGTGTTTTGCGTACGTGACAAAAAGCATATATACTTTCTGTAAGTTTTCTTTCAATGATGTGTGTGACAAGAAAATGTACCTTTAGGGTAAAGACTTTACCAATTGGAATAATACAAAATGAGTCAGGACGCTATTTTTATTGCTTACGTAGTCTACGATCAGGAGACTAGAAAAGCTATAAAGGAGCAAGGACATCTGCGCTCGAGGCAGATGAAGTGCGGTGTCCTAGGACTGTATTTCTCTGTCATTTTACCCTTGCCTGGTATGTATCAATAAAAGGTTTTTACTAATTTTAATTTTCTTCTCTGTCTTCAGTCACAAAAAGTGTCCACAATGTACAATTTAAACAGATTGTTATTTTCATGGGAATTGTTACATATACCTAATAGAACTAACTATTTTACATTACAGCGAGCAATTAACAATATTAAAAATAGTAAAACTTAATTTGAAAGTAAATTATGTTTCATGTTGCGTTACGAGTTATTCGTTGCGTTATATGATTTTGTTCTGATTGGCTTTGAAATTAACATGCAAATGCTTTTTAAACTTACACTTTTACTGTAAAACTTCAGGAAAAACAATCTTTGGAATTAAATTTTCGTCAATGTCGCCATTGAATTTCATTGTGTTTGGACTGTCATCGTGACAACACAATGTATAACTGCCCATGATTGAATTTCATTTCTTTTTCTCTAATAAATAAAACGACTTGGGAAACTGTTAACGTTTTAATACAAATGGCATATCAAGATCTCCTTTGCTGTCTAATGTTATCTGCGGAAGATGTACTACATTACCATTCTTGGATACATCCTTCTTTCTACAGTAATTTGGGTGGTGGAAGACTGGATGGTGTTAACTGATGTAGATATTCTTCTGGAAATTGTAAGTTGATGTTTTAATCTTCCGCACGATCACCACTAACTGTTTCAGCATAGTCTTTGATATGCATTTAACCAATTTGCCGTTTAACTGATTGTCAATTTTGGCTTTAATTCGTTTGACATCATTGTTTCTCGGTGCTAGGATTGCCCGTGTACTCCTTTCTTCTGTTGATAACCCTTTGTGATAAAATTCTTCAAAAAGATTAGGACAGACTACATCTTCTTGAATTGGGAACTTAAAGTGAGGAAAACATTAAAATTTATAAGAGCTCAGAGAGCAGGAACTGTGTCTGTCAAAAGCATTCACACGAATGTGGAGAGAGGAGAATCTTCCAGAAGGACAACCATCTCTGCAGCAATCCACCAATCAGGCCTGTATGGTAGAGTGGCCAGATAGAAGCCACTCCTTAGTAAATGGCACATGGCAGCCCGGCTGGAGTTTGCCAAAAGGCACCTGAAGGACTCTCAGACCATGAGAAAGAAAATTCTCTGGTCTGATGAGACAAAGATTGAACTCTTTGGTGTGAATGCCAGGCGTCACGTTTGGAGGAAACCAGGCACCGCTCATCACCAGGCCAATACCATCCCTACAGTGAAGCATGGTGGTGGCAGCATCATGCTGTGGGGATGTTTTTCAGCGGCAGGAACTGGGAGACTAGTCAGGATAAAGGAAAAGATGACTGCAGCAATGTACAGAGACTTCCTGGATGAAAACCTGCTCCAGAGCGCTCTTGACCTCAGACTGGGGCGACGGTTCATCTTTCAGCAGGATAACGACCCTAAGCACACAGCCAAGATATCAAAGGAGTGGCTTCAGGACAACTCTGTGAATGTCCCTGAGTGGCCCAGCCAGAGACTTGAATCCGACTGAACATTTCTGGAGAGATCTTAAAATGGCGGTGCACCGACGCTTCCCATCCAACCTGATGGAGCTTGAGAAGTGCTGCAAAGAGGAATGGGCGAAACTGGCCAAGGATAGGTATGCCAAGCTTGTGGCATTGTATTCAAAAAGACTCGAGGCTGTACTTATTCAATACTTTGTCAATGAACCTTTGGCAGCAAAGGCTGTGAATACTTATGTACATGTGATTTCTCAGTTTTTTTATTTTTAATAAATTTGCAAAAACCTCAAGTAAACTTTTTTCACGTTGTCATTATGGGGTGTTGTGTGTAGAATTCTGAGGAAAAAAATGAATTTAATCCATTTTGGAATAAGGCTGTAACATAATAAAATGTGGAAAAAGTGATGCGCTGTGAATACTTTCCGGATGCACTGTATATACATATACATATATATGTGTGTGTGGAAGCGAAGGTCTGTGATACGGTTTGCATATTTGTAATTGGAGATCCACAAAGGGAGAGAATGAATCACATATCATAAAACAGTTTTTATTCCTGAGCTTTCAGCTCCTGCCTGGAGCCGTCATCAGAGGATAATGATTAGACATACAAGAATAAAAGAAAATATACAGCAAAATGAGGCAGGGTGATGAGAAAGAAGCCCTTTCTACACTCACACCACAAACAGTCGCTTGTTGTATACAAATGCTCATTTAGACAAGTCAGATTCATTTTGGAACAAAGTGCTTTGGACTGATGAGACAAAAATTGAGTTATTTGGTCAGAACAAAAAGTGCTTTGCATGGTGGAAGAAGAACACTGCATTCCAAGAAAAACACCTGCTACCTACTGTCAAATTTGGTGGAGGTTCCATCATGCTGTGGGGCTGTGTGGCTAGTTCAGGGACTGGGGCCCTTGTTAAAGTCGAGGGTTGGATGAATTCAACCCAACATCAACAAATTCTTCAGGATAATGTTCAAGCATCAGTCACAAAGTTGAAGTTATGCAGGGGTTAGATATTCCAACAAGACAGTTCGAAATCTACAAAGACATTCATGCAGAAGGAGAAGTACAATGTTCTGGAATGGCCATCACAGTCCCGACTTGAGTATCATTGAAAATCTATGGGATGATTTGAAGCAGGCTGTCCATGCTCGGCAGCCATCAAATTTAACTGAACTGGAGAGATTTTGTATAGAAGAATGGTCAAAAATACCTCCATCCAGAATCCAGACACTCATCAAAGGCTATAGGAGGCATCTAGAGGCTGATATATTTGCAAAAGGAGGCTCAACTAAGTATTGATGTAATATCTCTGTTGGGGTGCCCAAATTTATGCACCTGTCTAATTTTGTTATGATGCATATTGCATATTTTTTTTAATCCAATAAATTTAATGTCACTGTTGAAATACTACTGTTTCCATAAGGCATGTCATATATTAAAAGGAAGTTGCTACTTTGAAAGCTCAGACAATGATAAACAAAAATCCAAAGAATTAAGAGGGGTTCACAAACTTTTTCATATGATTGTATATACATATACATACATATACACACAATTCATAAGGCACACCACAATTGTGAAGAAAAAAAAAAAAAAAAATCTATACACCTGCTAAACCGTCCAAAACAGCAAGACCATCAGAGACGCTGGCCAAAAAAAAAAAAAAAAAAACAGCTTGGTGGTTGGCATTAATAAGAGGCAGCGCTTAGTGAGCACTTTGGATGGATTTTCCTAGCTGCTTTGTCTCTTCACTAGCTCAAACAGGTGATCCTATACGGCACACTTGGGTAGATCTCACTGTGCAGCAGTTGAAAAACACTTTTTTAGAGTATAATTATAAAGTCATTGATGGTGATGAACAACTGTGGATGGCATTTGCAGAGTTTTAACACAAGTTTTAATGTTTGCCCATTTAAAAGATGCTAATTTCAATTACATCAGTCTTTAGCAGTGCATTCGAAGTCTACTATTGTTTCGATTGTTTAATTTTACATTTACACATCTGTGTCTCATATGCCATACCAATTTGAGAATTAAGACATTGGCCTCATTTTCGTATTGCCTTCTTTTCAACTTGCCTTTTAGGCATTCAAATTATATTTGCTCACCCACACAAATACTGTATATACACATACATTTTTACCTAGTTCACCCCTCTGTTCCACAGTTTAAAATTACAATCCAAACAATTCAGACATGAAAAAAATGCACATTGCAAGTAGAGTTAAAGCCTGCATACATTTTGGTCACACATTGTATAAATTATACTTTTTGGTTTGCGCCCTCCCCCACCAAAACCTATCACCTATGGGGGAGGAGCAAAAGTTTTATATTTTTCAAACAATTCGAACTCTGGTTCTCAAAGTTTTAGGGTCCCAATACGTAAAAACATTAATATCTCAATTACAGGTGTGTGTCTGTGTGTCACAGTTTCTTGAGGACAGTCTAGAGCTAAAACAGCTGGATGGAAAAATACCAAACACGAAAATTAAGCCAGTTAAGAGATGACGATGTGCTGATTAGGCACTATACAGGAATCCTCAAATACAGTAATTCTACAAAAAATTAGGAATTCTTCTCATCAACTGCTATTGTAATGACCTATTTTATGATCAGAAAGATCAGCATGAGTGGTAAATAATTACTGAAATGTTACAGAATAGGTTGGGTAACTTGGTTCATAGGGCACAAAGCCTACTTGATGCTCATGTCCGAATTTTAATACATAGACCCCCATTTCAGGGCACCATAATATTTGGAACAATTGGCCTCACAGGTATTTTGTTTGTGATTGTTCCGGTGTGTTTCATTGCTTCATTAGTGCTGGCATAAGATACCTAAGCTTGCATCTTGTACTGTTTGAAGTCTGTGGCTGCCATTGTTCAAACAGAGGAAAAGAGCTGTGCCAATAAAAAGCCAAAGAAACTATTATGATGCTGCAAAACAACAATAAAACGATTAGAGAAATCTGTAAAACCTCAACTGTCAGGTATATCATTAGGAAGAACGCAAGCACTGGTGAACTCAGTAATCGCAAAGGGGATGGTTGGCCAAGGAAGATGCCCACCGTGGATGGTAATGAAAAAGCACCTCTCTGACTGATCAGAAAGAGTCTTCAGGAGGCACACATGTATGTTGTCAGAGACAGCTATCTGAAGAAGACTTCATGAACAGAAATACTGAGGCCATACTGCAGGATGCACACCACTAGTGGGCCATAAATGCCCAGATTACAGTTTGCGAAAAAGTACTTAAAACAGCCTGCAGAATTTCGGAAAAAGGGTGATTGCAACAGCAAAGTGTGAACCTCATCTGTTAAACATGGTGGTGGGGATGTTATGGCTTGGGCATGTATGGCTGTCACAGGTACTGCCACACTTATCTTCATTGATGATTTAAAGGCTGACGGCAGTTGCACAATGAATTCTCAGGTGTACAAGTGTATCTCAATAAATTAGAATAAAATCGAAAAGTTAATTTATTTCAGTAATTCAATTCAAAAAGTGAAACTCATATATAGATTCATTACACACAGAGTAATATATTTCAAGCATTTATTTATTTTCATTTTGCTGATTATGGCTTACAAGTAATGAAAACTCAAGTATCTCACAAAATTAGAATACTACATAAGACCAATAAAATAAAAATATAGAAATGTTGGCCTACTGAAAAGTATGTCCATGTACGCACTCAATAGTTGGTCAGGGATCCTTTTGCATGAATTACTGCATCAATGCGACATGGCATGGAGGCGATCAGCCTGTGGCACTGCTAAGGTGTTATGGAAGCCCAGGATGCCTTGTTAGCGGCCTTTAGCGGCCTTCAGCTCGTCTGTATTGTTTGGTCTGGTGTCTCCCAGTTTCCTTTTGACAAGGGTTTAGGTCAGGCAAGTTTGCTGGCCAATTAAGCAAACCAATTAAGCACAGTGATACCATAGTCATTAAACCAGGTATTGGTACTTTTGGCAGTGTGGGCAGGTGCCAAGTCCTGCTGGAGAATTAAATCAGCATTTCCATAAAGATTACCAGCAGAGGGAAGCATGAAGTGCTCTAAAACTTCCTGCTAGATGGCTACGCTGACTTTGGACTTGATAAAACAGAGTGGACCAACACCAACAGATTACACGGCTCCCCAAATCATCACTAACTGTGGAAACTTCACAATGGATCTCAAGCAACTTGGATTCTGCGCCTCACCACTCTTCCTCCAGACCCTGGGACCTTGATTTCTAAATGAAATGCAAAATTTACTTTCATCTGAAAACAGGACTTGGGACCACTGAGCAAACAGTCCAGTCCGTTTTCTCCTTAGCCCAGGTAAGACAGTTGTAGCCCATGTCCCGGATACGTCTGTGTGTGGTGGCTTTTGAAGCACCGACCCCAGCCTGAGTCCACTCCTTGTGAATTTCCCTCAAATTCTTGAATGGACTATACTTCATAATCCTCTCAAAGCTGCGGTTATCCCTGTTGCTTGTGCAACTTTTACTGCCACATTTTTTCCTTCCACTCAACTTTCCATTGATATACTTGGATACAGCACTCTGAACATCCAGCTTCTTTAGCAATGACCTTTTGTGGCTTACCGTCTTCCCCGTAATTGTGTGGCCTACTGAACCAGACTGAGAGACCATTTCGAGGTTAAGGACAAGGTGTTTTGGGTTAATTAGCTGAGTTGAATGTCACACCATGAGTGAGTCTAGAATATTGAACTTTTTCACAATATTCTAATTTTCTGAGATAATGAATTTTGGGTTTTCATTAGCTAAAAGCCATAATCAAAAGAAAAGAAATAGACACTGTGTGTAATGAATCCATAAAATATATGAGTTTCACTTTATTACTGAAATAAATTAATTTTTTTATTAAGATGCACCTGTATATAAACACCTTATCTGCTCAAAGACCAGCAAAAAACTCCAAACTCATTTTATAGTGCTTCACCCTACAATAACATAATGATCCCAAACATACTGCTAAGGCAGCACAAGTTTTTTTCAAAGCTAGAAAATGGAAATTCTTGAATGGTCAAGCCAGTCACCCCATTCAAATCCAACTGAGCATGCCTTCTATATGCTGAAGAGAAAACTTAAGGGGACAAGACCACGAAACAAGCAGGAGCTGAACATATCTGCATTAGAGGCTTCACAGAACATCACCAGAGAAGGTACTCAGCACCTGGTGTAGTCTGTGAATGACAGACTTCAAGGACGGCCAGAGGACCTTTGGGGTAGGGATAATGCACAAACACAGCACTTGCTGAGACTGTAAACAATCACCTTATTTGAAGGATTTATTAGCAAACCCTTTCAAGACAGATTATTAGTACAGTTTGCATCTTTGGTAGAAAAATACAGACTGAGAATGTGCTCCTGATGCATAGCTGCCATTGAAGATCCAGGAGAAACACAGACATAAAGGTAAAGGGTAAGCAGAGTGAGGTGGATGCAGGCATGGCCATGTTGAAATAACGAATATTGAAAGAATATAGGGAACTGTGAGACTTTTATTTTTGTCATGATTGCCTAGTTCTCTACAGTACAGAGGCAGTAATTCACATCTGGGCATCAACATGCAGTGTCAAAAACAGCATTTGGTGACTTTCAAGGCTGAATGCATGGTGGCCCTTGTCCCTGAAAGATTCGGCAGTGGAAGACGAGCAGCAGAGGAATGTACACAGTCTGCTTTTAAAATGATAGATTGTCAAAACAATATTTCATTTTGTGCTTTTTTTCCTCCTTAAAAGGACACGGATAGACTTTTTTTGCAATATGTATTTAATCTGAAGACACAGATTAATACAAAATAACATTTGGCTTGAAAAATGGACACATTCAGTCAGTTTTAAGTGTTTTTCCATACACCTATAGACCTGTGTAAAATGATAAAAAAAAAAATTAAAATTTAAAAAAAGTGTTTCACAAAACCTGAATTAACTAATGAATGATGGATGGCCTTATTGCTTAAAAAGGGTCACTTTCACTCCCTGTTGTTTATTGACAAAGCCTAAGACAAGACAGTTGCCTTGAGAGTATGAGGAAAATATCTTTAAGCAAACATAAATGCAAAATAGTACAATAAACTGAATCCCTGCCTCCAAAGTTCAACCTTGGTATTAACAAATGTGCTAGTAATGGAACTGTCAAAAACCTCTTAAGACATGTTGGGAAGATGACAATATTGCTCAAAGAATCCTTCAAAGGTTGTTGGATAACTGTTGAGAAAACAATATTAAAAATGTGACCTGAAGCAATCTGGAGTGATGGTTTCAACATGCACAATATGCCACACACTAAACCAAGAAGGTCTATTTTGACAAAGGGCAAGAAAGAATTTCCCATTAACAGACAAACAAAAAATTACTAATCTATGTCTAAAACTATTTGGAAAAGGTTTTGTGAAACAACGAACCTAACTGAGTTCTTTGGAAATGCTAAAGAACTCTATGCTATGATTCCCTTATAGGCTAACTAAAATTTTCCTTAAAGGTTACAAAATGAAGCTTATAAAGAAAAATACACCCTACCTAAAGCTAAATACAGTGGTGTGAAAAACTATTTGCCCCCTTCCTGATTTCTTATTCTTTTGCATGTTTGTCACACAAAATGTTTCTGATCATCAAACACATTTAACCATTAGTCAAATATAACACAAGTAAACACAAAATGCAGTTTTTAAATGATGGTGTTTATTATTTAGGGAGAAAAAAAATCCAAACCTACATGGCCCTGTGTGAAAAAGTAATTGCCCCCCTTGTTAAAAAATAACCTAACTGTGGTGTATCACACCTGAGTTCAATTTCCGTAGCCACCCCCAGGCCTGATTACTGCCACACCTGTTTCAATCAAGAAATCACTTAAATAGGAGCTGCCTGACACAGAGAAGTAGACCAAAAGCACCTCAAAAGCTAGACATCATGCCAAGATCCAAAGAAATTCAGGAACAAATGAGAACAGAAGTAATTGAGATCTATCAGTCTGGTAAAGGTTATAAAGCCATTTCTAAAGCTTTGGGACTCCAGCGAACCACAGTGAGAGCCATTATCCACAAATGGCAAAAACATGGAACAGTGGTGAACCTTCCCAGGAGTGGCCGGCCGACCAAAATTACCCCAAGAGCGCAGAGACGACTCATCCGAGAGGTCACAAAAGACCCCAGGACAACGTCTAAAGAACTGCAGGCCTCACTTGCCTCAATTAAGGTCAGTGTTCACGACTCCACCATAAGAAAGAGACTGGGCAAAAACGGCCTGCATGGCAGATTTCCAAGACGCAAACCACTGTTAAGCAAAAAGAACATTAGGGCTCGTCTCAATTTTGCTAAGAAACATCTCAATGATTGCCAAGACTTTTGGGAAAAAACCTTGTGGACTGATGAGTCAAAAGTTGAACTTTTTGGAAGGCAAATGTCCCGTTACATCTGGCGTAAAAGGAACACAGCATTTCAGAAAAAGAACGTCATACCAACAGTAAAATATGGTGGTGGTAGTGTGATGGTCTGGGGTTGTTTTGCTGCTTCAGGACCTGGAAGGCTTGCTGTGATAGATGGAACCATGAATTCTACTGTCTACCAAAAAATCCTGAAGGAAGAATGTCCGGCCATCTGTTCGTCAACTCAAGCTGAAGCGATCTTGGGTGCTGCAACAGGACAATGACCCAAAACACACCAGCAAATCCACCTCTGAATGGCTGAAGAAAAACAAAATGAAGACTTTGGAGTGGCCTAGTCAAAGTCCTGACCTGAATCCAATTGAGATGCTATGGCATGACCTTAAAAAGGCGGTTCATGCTAGAAAACCCTCAAATAAAACTGAATTACAACAATTTTGCAAAGATGAGTGGGCCAAAAATCCTCCAGAGCGCTGTAAAAGACTCATTGCAAGTTATCGCAAACGCTTGATTGCAGTTATTGCTGCTAAGGGTGGCCCAACCAGTTATTAGGTTCAGGGGGCAATTACTTTTTCACACAGGGCCATGTAGGTTTGGATTTTTTTTTCTCCCTAAATAATAAAAACCACCATTTACAAACTGCATTTTGTGTTTACTTGTGTTATATTTGACTAATGGTTAAATGTGTTTGATGATCAGAAACATTTTGTGTGACAAACATGCAAAAGAATAAGAAATCAGGAAGGGGGCAAATAGTTTTTCACACCACTGTATAGTAGATATTCCATAATGTTGGGGGCTGCTTTGATGCCTCTTTGGCTGGAGATCTTAAACATACTAGGGGAATCATGAAACTGGAGGATTACCAAGGTATTTTAAAGATAGAAGCAGAATATGCTCACCAGAAAAGACAGAAAAGTAGTTACGAGTTAAAAATCATGGGTCCTCCAGCAAGACAGTAACCAAAAACACACATCAAAAAGCACAAAAGAATGATTAAAAAAGACTTTAACCGGCCAGCAATGAGTCTTGATCTAAATATGATTGAAAACCTTTGATAAAGAGCTAAAACTTGATATTGGTAAAAGGAATCACACAAATATTCAAGAGTTAAAACAAAACTGAGGAGCAGCAGAAACTACCAAATAAAAATGAAATTTGTATTGTAACTTTTAACATTCCAATAATATTATTCTGATGATCAAAATTTGGTGCATTTCCAATTATTTCTAAAAATAGTGCACGATATACCTAAAATGCAAAGATGCCAATAATACTGACCATAATACAGTGATCCCTTGCTATATCGCACTTCGTCTTTCGCGGCTTCACTCCATCGCGGATTTTAAATGTAAGCATATGTGAATATATATCGCGGATTTTTCACTGCTTCGCGGATGTCTGTGGTCTACAGTACGTGTGCTTCCTCAGTTGATTTGCCCATTTGAATTCAAACAAGGGACGCATTTGAATTCAAACAAGGGACGCTATTGGCGGATGGCTGAGAAGCTACCCAATCAGAGCACGCGGTTAAGTTCCTGTGTGCTGCTGATTGGCTCAGCGACGGAGTGCTGCATTAACCAGGAAGTCTAATCTCACTCATTCAGCATTAACGTTCCCAAGCGCCAACAGAAGATGCAAATGATTGCAGAAAAGGTCAAAGTTTTGGATATGTTGATGGAAGGAAACAGCTACACCACTGCAGGACACCATTACAGCATAAATGAGTCCACGATTATTTTTATTTAAAAAGGAGGAAAAGCATATAAGATCTACGGCCGCAGTGTCCTTTAACCAGGGTGCAAAACGAGTTGCAAGTGGACGTGATAAGGCAGTAGCCTGGATGGAATCTGCTTTAGGGATTTGGATTGAAGAACAACAGCGGTGCTACACAGTCGCCTGAAGAGGCTCCTTTAGAAGAGCTGTAACGTTCTCCTTTGTTGTGCAGTAAAATTAAACTCATCGTTATCGGACAAGTCGTCGTGTCATTGTTGGTGAGTAACCATAATTAATTATTTACGTACAGTACTTATTACATGTACATAGTTTAGTGTCACTGTACACACATTTTACTGTATACAATTTTTCTTGCATTGTACGTATTTATTGCTGGTGGCCTGTCTGTCGTAATGGCTGTAACATATGTGATATCGGAGACGCTCGATATCTTTAAAATAATATTTAGGTTTTACTGTATGTAAACTGTGTTTACATACATAATTTCAACGAATCTTACTTAATATCTAAGAGAATACAAAGGGTTTATGCTGCATAATTGTGCGTGAAATGTTTATAATAGTGTGGGAGAGTTTATAAGGGCTTAAAATATATAAAAATAACCATATAAACATATGGTTTCTACTTCGCGGATTTTCTTATATCGCGGGTGGCTCTGGAACGCATCCCCCGCGATGGAGGAGGGGTTACTGTATGGAATAATAGCATCTGAATACTAAGTCAATCAGTAAATGTCAGCTTTTTCCTTTGCTAAAGTAATCCGCAGACAAATGACCTGTCTTTAATGTTTTCTTCTTGAACATGTGAGTTTGCACTACAGACTGTAATAAGGTGTTTAAGCAAAATCAAGCAAAATTTGAAAAACTTTAAGGTCTGAATACTTTCCCAACGTGTGATAAATTTATTGTATTAAATTATAAAAAGTAGCCAATCTATCCCAGAACTCTAAGGGACTCCACCGAAACTGCTCAACATGAAGCATTCACCTCTTATTCTTTATTTATTCATTTATTTGTCACATACATAGTTATACAGGACAACACGCAGTGAAATGCACAGTGTCAGCCATTGTAGAGCTCCCCTGGAGCAATTGAAGGTTAAGGGCCTTGCTCAAGGGCCCAGCAGAGTAGCATCTCTTGACAATGACGGGGATTCGAACCAGCAACCTTCGGGATGCCAGCGCAGATCCTTATATTCATTAACTAAATAACAACTGAATTTTGTAAGCTAACAAATGTCTCATAACCATTAACTAAATAATTGAATTTTGTAAGCTAACATAGGCATGGACCACTTTAGTTTTCATTGCTGATGTTAGGTTCACAACTACAAATTTTGCTTTTGTTCATAATCAAAGTTCATAAGTCAGTTCAGAGAAGTTTTTTTTAACTATCAAGATCTTTTACTTTACAAATCTAAGTTAGTTGTAATATTCTTCTTGAAATGGCATCTCTAAGAACTTTGTCATTAAATTTAAATATGCATTCAGATGAAGCATTCAGACTGTCATCAAAATTCTCAGTTTTTGCTTCTGACTAATGTACAAATGTTGCATGCATACTTCATGATGCACCGCATTTGTTTTTTCTTTCGTCTTGTGTCAATGTTCCTCACATATACACAGTACTAGAGTGTTGTACCGTGTTAGCCATTATGAATGTTGAGAAAAGCCAAGCAAAATGACACCTTTTATTGGCTAACTAAAAAGATTATAATATGCAAGCTTTCGAGGCAACTCAGGCTCCTTCTTCAGGCAAGATGGAAGGAGCCTGAGTTGCCTCGAAAGCTTGCATATTGTAATCTTTTTAGTTAGCCAATAAAAGGTGTCATTTTGCTTGGCTTTTCTCTACTCACATATACACAAAAATTTAAATACATGCCAACATAGATGTCCACTGCAACTTTCTGCAAGGTACTCGATGCAACATTAAGATGCATGTGAGACATGACATATACAAAATAAACTAATGGGGATTCAAAGTAGTCAGTAAAGTTATATATTTAAAAAAAAAAAAAGTTTGAGTTTGCCAGGTGCCATTGAGAACTTTATTCGAAGAAAGCACTATGGTCAGATGGCTTCTCATATAATCAATGCATTTGGCATCAGAAGAGGGATAGATATAAATACAAAAAGCACAAAGACCATCACCAATATTTCAATGGATTGATCTGGTTTCTTAATATTATGTAATACTAGCTGATTACCCAGTGGCTTCGCTCACGAGTGCAAGGGAAAAAAATGAAAATGTAGTATTTATAAAATAAGTTTGTTAATTGCCAATTTTAGTTTTCAACAAATAAGGAGCACTTACAATAACATAGAAATCAATATAAACATTATTAACATCATTATCATATGAGAATATGAAGTAATATATAAGAAGCACATTGCATCTATATATATATAATTCTCTAAGCCGTCGCCAGAGCGGGCAAGACACCCATGAAAGTACGCAGGAAGGAGCCATATATAGATTCTCTAAGCCGCTGCCAGAGCAGGCAAGACACCTATGAAAGCACGCAGGAAGGAGCCACGCCCACCAACTCTAAGACCATTGGATACGATGAAAACTTGCACGTGACGCCTCAGAAAACACGCCGTCATTTCTGTTTGTCTGTGCTACAGTCCACATGCAGCTCTGAGCCACGTTGACTTTTCGGCTATGACGCACGACTGCGTGCAACATCGCAAACTGTGTTACACGCTACATACAGCAATTCGCATCCGCGACAAACATGCGTCTTCTTAGATGGTCCTGCAGGAACACGGAAAACATTTCCCCGCCCACCAACACTCTTTATTCCCCGGCCCGCATCCACCACATCTGTGACAAACGTGTCTTCTTAGATGGTCCTGCAAGAACATGGAAAATGTTTCCCCGCCCACCAACACTCCTTATTCCCCGGCCCACGTTCACCCTCACTCTCTAGGCATTCCCACTGCCTGCTCATGTGCCCGGACAAAACAACTCACCGACCACCCCGTAAGTCGCTTTTGTTTGTGCTAGGAGTCCACATGCACCTCTGAGCCATGTTGACTTTTCATTATTCTTTTCGGTTATGACGCACGCACCACCATTGCAAACTGTTTTACACGCCATGGTCTTAGAGTTGGTGGGCGGGTCTCCGTGAGTTGCTCTTGCGAGCGGGTACATGACCAGGCGGTGCGTATGCTTTGAGAACAAGGGTGGACGCGGCAGGACCATGTAAGAACAGGCATGTTTGTCGCGGATGTGAATTGCTGAATACAGTGTCTAAAACAGTTTGCGAGGGGTATCCCATGGGATCCTTAAAACAATCCTTTAAAACTAAGGTTAAAACACAATGAAGGAAGCAGTCTTTAAAAACCAATAAGCCCTGTGCCTCTGTTTCATTAGCGTCTCACCTGCTTCACTGATGCAGGCCCTGCAACAGTCGAGACGCTCTCTCAGCAGCTGACCTTCTCTGTGCCTGACTCCACTATTGGCTGCAACAAAATTATGAAAGTACGGGCGCATTTTTTCACACAAGCTGTGTGTGTGAGTGGGTGGGTGTTAGTTAATTAGTTACTCAAAGGATTTCAGGATTTAATACGCACAAGCGGTAACACTGCAAAAGCAGCCCAAACCAGAAAAGACGGCTGGCAAAAAGTGGCCGACAAATTACACGTGTGTGCATTGTACTTACTGAAAGCAGCGTTACGGATTTTGCAAATGTTCATTTTTTTTCCACATTTAAAAAGCGGAGTGATTATGCGGCGCATAGTACGCTGCGGGTTGGTATGCAGTGTGTAAATCAGTTTGTTTGTCGCAGATAATTTGCCTTTTACTATTACACGAAGGCAATTTCCTGTTAATACTTCGTTACATTGATATAGCGATGTTCTCAGTATTCAAAGCGCTATCCACACAGGGAGGAACCGGGAAGTGAAACCACAATCTTCCACAGTCTCCTTACTGCAAAGCAGCAGCACTACTACAGCACCACAAGGCAGTTAAAGAATACACCGGGCTCGATTTTCTTATCACTTCTGTTTACAGAGATCGGGTCGTAGATAGCACTGTTGCAATATTTCTTTTCTTGGTGGCTTATTACATTATACGGATGTTTCACATTTCATTTTTTCCCCTGTGCTTAAAAGACATTAACAAAGTGTTTCTCAACTGTGACTCAGGAACATCTCAGTACGCAAGCTATATTAAGCATCAACAACGAAGACTCGCTACACCTTAATCTACAAGTACTGACACTTATCCCTACCGACGAAGTAACTTTCACCAGCGTGGCCTTCTTCGTCACAGATGATCCAGGTTTCAGTCACGGACAATTATATGTTGCTCTTTCCAGATGTCTATCTTTTCATTCACTCACAGTGGTATCCACAAACCCACCCCATTTGGACAACTGTGTCGTTCAGGAAGTGTTCACCCTTTATTCATAATTATGTGGCGTATGCTATGCCGCGGGTTGGCTAGTATAAATATAAATTATTAAACAGTAAAATCTTCTTCTATATATCCATATATATATATATATATATCTATATCTACATATATATCTCTATATCTATATCTCTATATCTATATATATATATCTATATATATATATCTATATATATATCTATATCTATATATATATATATCTATATATATATATATCTATATATATATATATATCTATATATATATATATATATATATATATATATATATATATATATATATATATATATAAGCAGTCGAAAGCACTCGTATATCAAAGTGAATTTCCCCATAGGAAATAATGGAAACTCAGATGATTTGTTCCACAACCCAAAACTATTCATATAAAAATGATTAATACAAAATATAAAGTAAAAATACATAAAACAAATTAACCTGCACTTTACCTTTGAAAAGAATCATGGCTGGTGTGAGTGAGTTTCTAAACTCTTGTGGGATTTCACCCAACAGGATGACACGCGGAAGAGCGTCCCAAAGCAATCGCAGTCTCCCAGCGCTGTAGCTGTAAAAGCGAATCCGAAAAGATTGCGGACATGCTAGAAGCGCCTGCTGTCGATGGGTGATACAAGGAACAAGGAACATTATAAATGCGCAGGGCACAGTACTACTTGGCCATGACCCTGCCTGACTGCTGTGTCTGCGTATAGGAGAGTGGCAGATCCCGCTACAATAAATAACCGCGCTATTGCTGTTTCAAGCTTTATAAAGCTGGTGTTGCTAAAGGACTGAGACTCAGCTTCGTGTTTTAGGGTGCAAGACGGGGTGCTGTAGTAAACGGTATACACTCGTACGGATACTGACTGTATGAGTAGGCACGCCGACTCAGATGGAGAATAGGAGACGATTGCCCCCAATCCCGCAGCGAGAGAGAGAGAGAGAGAAGAACCATCAGCTCAGTTGTGATTACATAACGCTCAGCAGACAAAGCGTATACATACTACTCGTATTGCAAGACCTCACTCGTTTATGAAGTCAAATTTTATTACAAATTTTAGCTCGTCTTGCAAAACACATGTAAACCAAGGTTCCATATATATATATATACATATATATACATACATATATATATATATATATATATACATACATATATATATATATATATATATACATACATATATATATATATATATATACATACATATATATATATATATATATATACATACATATATATATATATATATATATATACATATATATATATATATATATATACATACATATATATATATATATATATATACATACATATATATATATATATATACATACATATATATATATATATATATACATACATATATATATATATATATAATACATACATAATATATATATATATACATACATATATATATATATAATATACATACATATATATATATATATATATATATACATACATATATATATATATATATATATACATACATATATATATATATATATATACATACATATATATATATATATATATACATACATATATATATATATATATATATATACATACATATATATATATATATATATAATACATACATATATATATATATATATATATACATACATATATATATATATATATATACATACATATATATATATATAATATATACATACATATATATATATATATATACATACAATATATATAATATATACATACATATATATATATATATATATACATACATATATATATATATATATATATATATATATATATATATATATATATATATATATATATATATATATATATATATATATAGCATCCGGAACGTATTCACAGCGCATCACTTTTTCACATTTTGTTATGTTACAGCTTATTCCAAAATGGATTAAATTCATTTTTTTCCTCAGAATTCTACACACCACACCCCATTAATGACAACGTGAAAAAAATGAGATTTTTGCAAATTTATTAAAAATAAAAAAAATGAGAAAGCACATGTACATAAGTATTCACAGCCTTTGCCATGAAGCTCAAAATTGAGCTCAGGTGCATCCTGTTTCCCTTGATCATCCTTGAGATGTTTCTGCAGCATAATTGGAGTCCACCTGTGGTAAATTCAGTTGATTGGACATGATTTGGAAAGGCACACACCTGTCTATATAAGGTCCCAAAGTTGACAGTTCATGTCAGAGCACAAACCAAGCATGAAGTCAAAGGAATTGTCTGTAGACCTCTGAGACAGGATTGTCTCAAGGCATAAATCTGGGGAAGGTTACAGAAAAATTTCTGCTGCTTTGAAGGTCCCAATGAGCACAGTGGCCTCCATCATCCATAAATGGAAGAAGATCAAAGCCACCAGGACTCTTCCTAGAACTGGCCGGCCATCTAAACTGAGCAATCGGGGGAGAAGGGCCTTAGTCAGGGAGGTGACCAAGAACCCGATGGTCACTCTGTCAGAGCTCCAGAGGTCCTCTGTGGAGAGAGGAGAATCTTCCAGAAGGACAACCGTCTCTGCAGCAATCCACCAATGAGGCCTGTATGGTAGAGTGGCCAGACGGAAGCCACTCCTTAGTAAAAGGCACATGGCAGCCCGGCTGGAGTTTGCCAAAAGGCACCTGAAGGACTCTCAGACCATGAGAAAGAAAATTCTCTGGTCTGATGAGACAAAGATTGAACTCTTTGGTGTGAATGCCAGGCGTCACGTTTGGAGGAAACCAGGCACCGCTCATCACCAGGCCAATACCATCCCTACAGTGAAGCATGGTGGTGGCAGCAACATGCTGTGGGGATGTTTTTCAGCGGCAGGAACTGGGAGACTAGTCAGGATAAAGGGAAAGATGACTGCAGCAATGTACAGAGACATCCTGGATGAAAACCTGCTCCAGAGCGCTTGTGACCTCAGACTGGGGCAACGGTTCATCTTTCAGCAGGACAACGACCCTAGGCACACAGCCAAGATATCAAAGGAGTGGCTTCAGGACAACTCTGTGAATGTCCTTGAGTGGCCCAGCCAGAGCCCAGACTTGAATCCGATTGAACATCTTTGGAGAGATCTTAAAATGGCTGTGCACCGACATTTCCCATCCAACCTGATGGAGCTTGAGAGGTGCGGCAAAGAGAAATGGGTGAAACTGGCCAAGGATAGGTGTGCCCAGCTTGTGGCATCACATTCAAAAAGCCCTGAGGCTGTAATTGCTGCCAAAGGTGCATCGACAAAGTATTGAGCAAAGGCTGTGAATACTTATGTACATGTGATTTCTCAGTTTTTTTATTTTTAATAAATTTGCAAAAACCTCAAGTAAGCTTTTCTCACATTGTCATTATGGGGGTGTTGTGTGTAGAATTGCTGAGGAAAAAAATGAATTTAATCCATTTTGGAATAAGGCTGTAACATAACAAAATGTGGAAAAAGTGATGCGCTGTGAATACTTTCCGGATGCACTGTAATTATATTATATATACAGTAATCCCTCCTCCATCGCGGGGGTTGCGTTCCAGAGCCACCTGCGAAATAAGAAAATCCGCGAAGTAGAAACCATATGTTTATATGGTTATTTTTATATTGTCATGCTTGGGTCACAGATTTGCGCAGAAACACAGGAGGTTGTAGAGAGACAGGAACGTTATTCAAACACTGCAAACAAACATTTGTCTCTTTTTCAAAAGTTTAAACTGTGCTCCATGACAAGACAGAAATGACAGTTCCGTCTCACAATTAAAAGAATGCAAACATATCTTCCTCTTCAAAGGAGTGCGCGTCAGGAGCAGATGTCAGAGAGATAGAGAAAAGCAAACAAATCAATAGGGCTGTTTGGCTTTTAAGTATGCGAAGCACCTCGGCACAAAGCTGTTGAAGGCGGCAGCTCACACCCC